>NW_015536624.1:2185751-2189935 GCF_001515605.1 Sinocyclocheilus anshuiensis | reverse complement strand
TCGACATCTGGTCGTTGGGAGGAGCGCCAAAGGATACGGCTGGTACGCTCCTTGTAGAGGGCCCAGCACGTTCCATTGGCAGCTCAACTGGCTACGGAGTGCCTCAGACCGCCCGTGCTCCTGCCTGAAGTAGGCCCCCCTGGCTGCCGCCATGAGGAGAACTAGATCGAGGCAGAGGCAACGAACTCCCCCCCTTGAGGAAACGGAGCTTGGCCCGCGACTCCGAGATGATCATCTTCCCGCAATGAGAAAATGACTCATCCACAAACGCCACCTCAGCGTGCTACATGCCCAGGCACGTGAGGCACCATCACCCAGTGCCAGGTAACGACCCCATCCAGAAACGCCCGGGTGATACGTTGTCTATAGCAAGACCCACATCGTCTTTACAAAGCCGTAACGTCAAGTTTGCCACGCAACGTCGTCTTTAAAAAGACGCACCCGAAATTGCTCTTTTAGGGAAAAAGCTATTTTAGCGTGTTGAGGCGCACAGGGGAGATGATCATCTGCAACACAAACGGGGTAGTGCAGCCTGATGTGTGCAACTCACTCGACACGGGCTGTGTCACACTGCGTTTTCTACGTTGTTTACGCTTTGATTTGAAAGAAAACAACATATCCGCGTGACGCAGCTGACACAGAATAGCATACAATGTTTACATTCAGTGGATACCCTCCAAAATGGCACCAGGGTGACACGGAGGAGACGAATTGTTGAATAAAGTTGTTATTTTTGCTTTCTTTGCGTATAAAAAGTATTCTCGTAGCTTCGTAAAATTACAGTTGAAGCCCTGATGTCACATGGATTATTTTACCGATCTCCTTGCTACGTTTCTGGACCTTGATCATGGTTATTACATTGCTGTCTATAGGAGGGTCAGAGAGGTCTCAGAATTCATCAAAAATATCTTAATTTGTGTTCCGAAGATAAACGGAGGTCTTACGGGTTTAGAACGACATGAGGGTGAGTAATTAATGACAGAATTTCTGGGTGAACTAACCCTTTAAGGTTTTCATTTTAGTTTAGCCTTATTTCAGTTACCAAAAATTATTCTGGTAACAATTTACAATAAGGGTCATTAGTTTGCATTGGTTAGAACTACTTAACATGAACTAAGAATGAACAATAATTCTACAGCATTTTTTAATCTTAGTTGATGCTAATCTCAGCATTTACTAATGCACTGTTAAAATCAAAAAGTGTGCTTGTTAACATTAGTTAATGCACTGTGAATTAACATGAACTAACAATGAACGACGAACTATGTAACTTTAACAAAGATTAATTATTATCAATACTGTAATAAATGTATTGTTGATTATTTGTTAATGTTAGTTAATACATTAACTAACATTAACTAATTGAACCTTATAGTAAAGTGTTACCATGATTCTTAATAGTATTCGTTTTAGCTAACAATAACAGAACTACTATAATGTGATCCGTTACACTGGATAATTCGCCCTGTTCTTTATTCCTGACACAGACATTAAGCTTTTTTAGTCTTAATGCAACATAATGAAGAGCAAAGCATGCACATTTGGTGTGTAATTGGTTTTTATTTTATGGTGTGATATGTAGTTTCGTTGCACACCTCTTTGTCAACATAAATGAGTAGTATTTTATCAGTCACTGATTTTCATTAAGAGCACACAAAATGTGTACAAACTAAATTGCACAGTAAGTTTATTCAACATACTCCCAACTCATTGGGGTGGTTTATAGAATATTGTAGTGTTTATTTTAAATTATTTATCTGATCATTATTACTAGTACATCTGATACATAGTTATCTGATACATTAATATAACCTCTGCCCTCCAGCAACCAATTAGCAATCGTTAACGATCCAATGGACAAAATCAATTCTTGTCCAACATTTTTTTTTTCTCATTCAAGAAGCCATTTCACTCAGATATACGTCCCAATAAGGAAGAAAAGATTATTGCAACTTCCATTTCATGCCTTTAAAGAAAGTAACGAGTTTCCCACTGGTAATTATGACTTTATAGGGGCGTTTATGTGCACATTAACTTTTCCATGACATTCTAATTTACTGAGATGCACCTGTATAAATATGATCATTCTGACTTCACTTGAATGCCGTATGAATCCCCATGAGCAAAGATGAAAAACCGCATCCAGGACAAGAAGTTTCTGTTATATAACTGAGCTGTGTATTGCCTAAAAGTGTATATAGTGGTGCGAGAGGTAATAAGTCAGTATTACTTTAAATCTCTGTCCTGTTTTACCTTGAATGAGGTCATGGAAATTGCACTGAATTTCCTATGATATCCTTGTCTTTTCCCCTTTTGTTTTGTTTCTGTTTTTCTTTTCTTCCATTCAGGGTTTTGAGGAGTCTGTGCAGATGTAAAGAGACTGTGTATCAGTGGCATACTTTCTCATTTTCACCTGCAGCTTAACGGAAATCCATCATAAAAAGGTTCTACTGTTTTTATAACATCTTCATTGATTCGTCTCCCTCTCTCTTCACCCATCTCTTATGTAAGGTTTATTGGTTCATTAAGAGCGAAATTACTCAACAGTACGCATGTACACACAATCTCTCTCTCTCTCTCTCTCTCTCTCTGAGTACTTTGTGTGTCTTCCAAAAGCAGCGAACATCTGCTTTCTCTGTCAGTACACACACCACCCCCTCAATGGCTGAGAGAGTGATTCATATAGCCTCCCCCGCCCCCCACACATACACACTCTAACGTCCACACAATAAAGAGGTGACAGCAGCAGTGCGCTCTACCTCCGGCGGCCATTAGGTGGCACTCCTGCATTTCACGTGCCTCAGACTGGCAATACAATCTGAATCATGATGCCTGCAAAAACAAACAGCACATTTGATATGTCGAACATGAATCAAAGAAACACCTGGAGCTGCAACACATGTCAGCTGGATCGCTCTTTGTATTAACCCACGTGCTTTACTGACAGCCTTGATCCCCAACAAATCCAAAATCTGTCAGATGTTTATATAGTACATAGGCTTAAGTCAGTTTTTCCCTCATTACCAAGTTTTATTCATAAATAAATGAATAGTGCTATTGAACATGACTATATTATTTGACGGGGCACGTCTCCACGTGGGAACCGTCATGTTGAGATCACATGACCAGACGAATGCTACTCAGTTTATCTCAGTAATCCTCCTATTATTGGATAGGTTCACTCGTGGAATAAATTAATAATGGATAACCAGAAATAGCACATTTACAATGGCATCAGTAACTCAATGGAAAAAAAACCCCGCACCTGTCACATTTGTGAATTTCTACATACATATTAATATTAATAATAATAATAACAATACAAATCATTCTATGCAGACCAATCTGTGAACTGATTCACTGATAAGACTTATTTCTGAAGATCGTGTGACACTGAAGACTGGAGTAATGATGCTGAAAATTCAGCTTTGCGTCACATGAATAAATTACATTTTACAATATATTAAAATAGATATATTTATATATATTTCAAATATTACTGTATTTGCTGCATTTTGATCAAATGATTGTAGCCTTGGTTAAGTTCTTAAAAAAGTCAATAAGAGATCTCACTTCCTCAAACATTTGAACAGTAGGCGAACTATAAATTTCCATGTTTTTTTTAAAAGATTTTATTAATACGTTTCCAGATCTTTCAGGATTTCTATATCCAGGTTTTCCATGACAGTGGAATCCCTGTTTATATTTTTGTCAGAACATATGGAGTAGAAAAGCTCTTGGTGACCTATCATTGTGCTGCAGCTCTCTCTCTCTCTGCACATGCACATGAGCTCCATCACTCATTTGTGCATGTGCTGAGTGTTTTCTCATCTATCCGATCATGCTTTCTGAGAAAATGTTATGAAGAAAATATTATGCAGTGCATTTTATGCTGTTTAATGGAATGGGTGTAAGGCTTAATCCTTCATTGGCTCATACAGAATGAATTGAGGGAGTTGTCTTTATTAGTAAATAAAGACTGTGCTTAGATAGAAACACTGGAGATAAATAGAATATATGAAAGGGTTACTAATACCCATCTATATTTGAGTGACTGAATGCAATAAAGCTAGAACATGCCTGGTAAAGCCTGATCACACTAACTTTATTGTTGGTTGTATCTTTTTTTTTATTTTTTATTACATTGCTGGTTCTTGTCTGTGAAAAAAATTAAATATATATAT
>NW_015536624.1:2185447-2185737 GCF_001515605.1 Sinocyclocheilus anshuiensis | reverse complement strand
TTAAGTCCGGACTTGACTTGGCCACTCCAAAACTTTCATTTTGTTTTTCTTGGGCCATTCAGATGTGGACTTGCTGGTGTGTTTGGGATCATTGTCCTGCTGCATAACCCAAAAGTGCATGAGGTCACAAACTGATGGCTGGACATTCTCCTTCAGGATTTTCTGATAGGGTGCAGATACCACCACCATGTTTGACTGTTGGTATGATGTTCTTTTTATGAAATGCTGTGTTGGTTTTACGGCAGATGTAACGGGACACACACCTTCCAAAAAGTTAAACTTTTGTCTCA
>NW_015536624.1:2184803-2185027 GCF_001515605.1 Sinocyclocheilus anshuiensis | reverse complement strand
CTTGGAACTCTCCCATGGATGCCGTTTTTGCCCAGTCTCTTTCTTATTGTTGAATCATGAACACTGACCTTAATTGAGACAAGTAAGGCCTTCAGTTCTTTAGATGTTGTTCTGGGTTCTTTTATGATCTCCTGGATAAGCCGTCGTTGCGCTCTTGGAGTAATGTTGGTAGGCCGGCGGCTCCTGGGAAGGTTCACCACTGTTCCAAGTTTTCTCCATTTGTG
>NW_015536624.1:2177911-2184446 GCF_001515605.1 Sinocyclocheilus anshuiensis | reverse complement strand
GTCAACTTTTGTACCTTTTTTTCTGAGAGTGTCTGTTCTTGAATTTCTTTAGATTGCGGCATGATGTGTTGCTTTTTAAGCATGCTTCACTTTGTCAGACAGGTTCTATTCAAGTGATTTCTGTCAGTAATCAGGCCTGGGTGTGGCTTGTGAATTTTAACTCGGCTTTCTAAAATAATGTGGTTAATCACAGTTCGTTCATGATTTAACAGGAGTGGGCAATTCATTTTTCACCTAGGGCCAGGTAGGTTTGGACAGCTTTTTTCCCACTTTGAGAATGAAATGAAATGAAATGAAACAGAATGAAATCATCATTTAAAAAATGCATTTTGTATTTACTTGCATTATCTTTGTGTAATATTAAAATTTGTTTGATGATCTGAATCTTTTAAGTGTGACAAATATGCAAAACAAAACTAAACAAAAAAACAGGAAGGGGGCAAAAGCCATTTCATGGCACTGTGTATATATATATATATATATATATATATATATAAACGTAAGTATATAACAAAATGCAACAAATTGATTCATCAAGTACGTATAGCACAAGCTACTTGTTAAGAACTTCTGTTTTAAAGCACACCGTGGTTTCGAGAACCACATCTTGAGGACTGTGTGTAATTGATGTTCTAGAATGAAACGGGAAAGTCTTTTAAAGTCATGTGAACCACAAACTTTATTTTACTCACAAATTCAAAACCACTACTCTAAAAACCCATTAGAAGTTCCTGAGGGAACACTAGGTGAACTAGCCTTCTGTGTCGGCCTACAAACTGACGTCACGTCTGAACAGCTCTATGTGCACAGAGTAACATCCCGTCTGCATTGCAAGCAAATGACGTGTCCAGACTAGAACACCTTGGTTATAATCAACAAGACTGTCTTCACTGCAAAAGTGTGATTATAACGGGAACGTTTAAGTTTAGACACAGTGTAAAAGTCTTTTATAAATAAGGTGTGTATCAATGTGAGGATGATGTGATGCACCTCACCTCAACTCTCTTTCCATATGTCAGCCTGTCTCTCTCTCTTCTCCCTTTGAAGATGGTATAGACTTGATTCAGATGCACAGATGTTTAACACAGATAAGATCAATTCAGTTGTTTACAGGTGAAAATGGTGACTTATAGCACTTATGTAATGGTGACACATTACATCTCTCTGCCTGAATCAAAGTTAAAAGACTGTTCCAGGTTTAATACAAGTGAAGCTTTATCTGCCGCAAAAGATAATTTCAGCTCATCCATCAGTTCGTGAAAACAAACAAAAATGATATTTGCAGTAATGCACTTATAATGGGAGTCTATGAGGCATGGCACTGCACTACGTAGAATAAGTGTTAAAATACACAGTGTTTTAAGCATGTAGCCACATAGTGGTTTTGAAAATGTAGTAAACTTGAACTGAAGAAAGCAGCATCATGGATTACAGACTTTATTATTTTAGCCAGAAGCAATGTTTAGAAATTAAAATGATTCGTTTAGTACAAATATGTAGTGTTTCACGTCAGAAGATGTTAGATGTTAAAGATTGAGTGGTGTGGATTACTTGTGAATTATTGTGATGTTTTAATTAGCTGTTTGGACTCTCATTCTGATGGCACCCATTGACTGCAGGACATCCATTGGTGAACAAGTGATGTAATGTTAAATTTCTCCAAATCTGTTCCAATGAAGAAACAAACTCATCATCATCTTGGATGGCTTGAGGGTGAGTAAATGTATTGCAAATTTTCATTTTTGGTGAACTATTTCTTTAATCTAGAACATTCCTTTAAGTCAATTTAAAGTAAAGGTTATGTAACAATTTGACAATCTAACTACTTTAATTCAATTCAAGAGTTATACCAGGATGGCTCCGCTGGCATTGGTGAAAATATTCTGACTGAATCCTAAATCACTGTTATACATTACAATGTCCATATGTGCATATGCCACAAACAAACCTCTTGAATATATTTTAGATTCCGTTCCATGAACTTCACAATCTTTGGCATATCCAGGGACTTGTTGTTCTCTGCTATGGGTCATCTGACACACGATCTGAGCAGATCCGGTCCATGCTGCTGAATCATAAATGCTCCAGAGAAGCCAAAGGGATGCCAGCTAAAGTTTACTGCTAAATCTAGCAGCAGAGGCACATTTATAGTCCATTTCACTGCCCACAAGTACTGCAGCTATGAGTTATGAATTTATTTGACAAATACAACTTTGAACTTACACTTTCATGCTATTACTGAATATGGTACAGTTTCTGATCAAGTATAGTCAAGCAACAATTTGTGGTACATTACTCTTTATTATTAATTTGCTATTATAGTATTAGTATTTTGACTTTTTTATATTTTCGATTTTTATTTTAATTGTACTTTAAGTTTTGCTAATCGTTTAATACGCTTTTGTCATTTTTATTAGTTTTTAAAATATTTATATTTAGCTTATTTCTATCATTTGTATTATTTTTATTTTGGTTTTAGTTTTTTTTAAAGCAACATTTAAAATTGTATATATATATATATATATATATATATATATATACTGTATATATGTGATTTTATCAGTTATTGATTTTAGTCTTTCTGTCTGTATCTTTTTGTCTCACTGCATCTCTTTCTTGCTTTCAGTGCAGATGTGGAGAACTGCTTTTGTATGCTTGACTTGTGGATGAGAGCTCATTTGTTCTCATGGTAAAGTTCATCTGTGTGCCTGCACTGAGCTTTCAGTCCAGGGGTTGAAGAGTACCATCCATCCCTGAGCTATGAAACGCTGCTCTGACCATACAACACAGCTTTTTCATTCTGTGACTAAACTGTATTCCTGAGCATCTCCAGGCAGTTTATGCAGCTCTTCAACTAGCCTTACTGATCAATAAAATATATAACCTAGCTTGTTTGTTTTGTCAGACAGGTTCAAGAGAGACTTGAAATATTAATAACCTGCACTCTCATGATGTAAATAGAGGTGTACTGTATTTTGGTTTGGACGTAAGCTTGATTTGTTTTATCTCAAAATGGCCCACCTGAAAAGGTGAATAAAATTAGTAAATCACAGTTCAATAATGTAGAAGATTAGATATTTCTCTTCAATAGTCCCGTTCTGTTGTACATGCTATGTGGTTTTATGCATAAGGTATGTGTGCGTACGTGCATACTGTACGAGCACGGCCCATATGTGCGCGTTGACTTTTTTTGCACTACTTAAATTGTCCACAAGGTGGCAACACTGACCTGGGCCGTTGTTTTCACTGTTGGAAAATAAATGGTGGAGATGGAACGAGAACAACAACAAACTACTGAAAACTGCAAAAACAATAACGCCTGCATTGACGAGCAATTCGTGTGAGGGGATTAAAATTACTCTAGTAATAAAAAATAAAAAAAACTCAAAGAGAAAAAAAAACAATAGTTTAATTGAGTACAAAGATATTTTATCGCTTTTGAAGAAAAAAGGTGCAGACACTGGACAAGGATGAATCTTTCTAGTGCACTATTAAATGAAGGCTGCGGATTCGACTATGAGGTGTACTTTGGGATATTTAGGTTGCTAAATATAAATATTTCAACAGCTGTTGTGTTGTGAAGATCTGTATAATAGTAGTAGTTTAAAATAAGGTGTTTATGCTAATCTCTGCTAAGGTAGACTTTGCAGCTATGTTTATTATAGAGTTATTAAAGATTACCTTTTGAATCAATTTGAAGTTCAATGATGCATCAAATCGAGATTGCATAGCTAGAAGAATTTGTTGTTTACAGACTTGTATATATGATTTGGGCCTGAATTTCCAGACGGTAACAAGCCACAACAGCAGACTGCAAAACCTGCAGACTGATGCTTAATTAAAGAAGACTGCAATTAATTTCTCTCCTATATGAACTAACAGCTACAGATGGTCATTTGCGCCGTATGAGTTCGCTGGCACAGTCATCTCTTTGTTGGATTCATAAATTCTTAGTGTTTGTTAAAATAACTGGAAATTGCTTGTGTTGCACCAAAAAGTTTCCACTAAAATGTTGCTTTGCAAATGTTTAGATGACTCTGCAAAAAGTCTTGGATATATATGTTATGACGTGTTTTAGTGACCCAGAGTATGGAAGTATATAGGAAAATGTCAGTATTTTTCATTACAGTACTGTATGAATTACATAACATCTATTATGCAAGCCTCTGTGATCGTCTTATGCACCGCATGGTCAAATATAGTATGCAAACAGACATAAGTCAGCATGCTCATGTGCAACATAAGTCACATGCAATAACAAGCAATAATAATTTACTTTAATTCAAATAAATCTACAACCAAATAATGTTGAAATCCACCAGTGTTATTTTAGTATAATTGAGATACTATTATAGTTCTATTCATGGTTTGAATTTGTTTTTATTTTTATATTTGCCATTTTATTTTAATGAAGTCTTAGCAATTTTGTTGACTTTTTGTCATTTTATATATTAAAAAAAAAATCGAATTTTTTCATTTTATTTCAGTTAATGGTTATTTTAAGTAACATTTCTGTACGTTACTATAATAATCATGAAAGCTACAGCTGCCAAAGATTTCCAAAGATAGATAAAACAAATTAAGGCTTATGGAATTACAGATGTCTTATCCAAGGCTTCCCAGAATCCTCTGAAACAAGTTGCAAATATTAGCAGAGTGATATTTTGGTGGTTTGATTAACATTGGTAGAGCATCCACTCTGCTGAAAGGTCAAAGGTTGGTTGTGTAACTTAATCAGCAAGACTTTTTCATGATCAGCTTCATCAGCAAGACAATAGTAGTTGAAACAAACAGACTTGCTAGATTTTGCTGGTGAACAGCATGTTCACATTTCCACCATCTCTAGACCAACACCAAACTAGCTCTAATGAATGTGAATTAATGCTGTTTTATTTCATCAGGGCAGATGCTGCTGACCTGCTGGAGTGTGTTAATATTGAAGATGGTCTGTGTTTTAACATATCCCACAAGCCCTGTGTGACCTCTCCTGCTGAACACGGCACGAGAAAAAGCCCAGTCGGACTGCTGCTCAGGGACGGCAGAATAGCGATGGACGCTCTGTCTCTTCGATCAGTACATGTCATTGATGAATTGACAAAAACGCCTCCAGCGTCTGACAGCAGGCAGCAGGCAGCATACCTTGATACTGAGAATATGTGACGGACAAATGGAAAAGTACAGCAGCAGCTAATAACTGTCACACAGGAGATCTAACTATAACGATCCGGCCCTTCAGCATCCATATGCTCATGTAAATGATGTCAATAATGTGATTAATGTGTTTTATTACAGATATTTTAGCTTATTTTATTTTATTTGTATTTTTTTGTAGAGAAATACCCTTTTCCCTCTTACTATTAATAGAAAATGAAGGATTTGTCTGATATAATACATTTTAGCTTTATACATCACATTTATTTAATTTCAGGTAATGTTCAGACTGCAGTTACTGTAAATATGGTTGTCACTCCTGTCTTTAATCCTGTTCTGTACAAACTAAGTTCTGTCATGACAACTCTCGGAGGGATTGGCATGGTAATATACATGACAATGTTAAAGTATTTGGTCTTAGCGGAATAGATCTGCTACGCTGCTGCTGCTGCTGCTGCGGCAGAGCAAGTACCGAGACTTGCTACTGCCAGTACATCCACGACATGCTGCTATGAGCATTGTAAGAAATATTGCTGCTGCAAATATAACATACATGAAATAAACCCCATATAGCATACATGAATCACCTCGTAGCAGATCTATACAGGTGGAGCTGGGGAAGATGGAGGGTTTCTGAAGCAAGCTGCAACTGCTACTACAAGCATGGATCATATATTTGAATGTTGAGCAGTGAGCTCATTGGCTACCGATACAGGAGAGAACCAATCAGCTGTGCCATGTGATGATGTCATTAGGTCAGATTGAGTTAGACCTATCGGACTGCGCCATCTAGAGTTTCATGCCAGAACTCTGTATTTTGTTTATCTGTCTACAGGAGTACTGCAAGAAAACTCTCCCAGAAGAAGTCAAGAAATCAATCTGAGCAACTAGTCTTTAATGGAAAGATGGAGGTATGTGTCTTGACTTCTTCAGTTGTTCCCACCAGCTCTGTGGTCGTTGAGTAACTGTAGCATTCTTGAGAGTACATAGTGTTTAAAAGCTACAGAAAAAGATTACAAATATTTAGAAAGCTAAATGTGAACTTAGTGAAAAATTTAAGGGGGTCTGAATACTTTCCGTACCCACTGTACATTATATTGTGAGATAGTCAAGATAGTGAAAGTCATTGTGAGAAAATTAAGTCACAAATGTAAATTACTACTTTATTTCTCACATTTCTCAAAACAAATATGACTTTAGAATTATTTACAGTAATTATGTATGATTTATATTTACGCTACCATTCAAAAGTTGCTGGTCAGTATTTTTTAAACAAATTAATACTTTAATTAGTCAATGCATTAAATTGATCAAAAGTGGCAGTAAAGATTTTTACATTCAAATTTTCAAAATATTTCAAATAAATGCTGTTCTTTTGAACTTT
>NW_015536624.1:2170969-2175254 GCF_001515605.1 Sinocyclocheilus anshuiensis | reverse complement strand
TAATAATAATAATAATAATAATAATAATAATAATAATAATAATAATAATAATAATAATAATAATAATAATAATAATAATAATAATAATAATAATAATAATAATAATAATAATAATAATAATAATAATAATAATAATAATAATAATAATAATAATAATAATAATAATAATAATAATAATAATAATAATAATAATAATAATAGTAATAATAATAAATGCTTATTTAGCAGCAAATCAGCATGTCAGAATGATTTCTGTAGGATCATGTGACACTGAAGACTGGAGTAATGATGCTGAAAATTCAGCTTTGACTCACAGGAATAAATTACATTTTAAAATATATTAAAATGGACAACAGTTATTTTAAATCATGATAATATTTAACAATATGACTATTCTGTTGTTATTGTTATATTGTTTCTTAAATAAAGGCAGAATTGCTGAGTATAAGAAACTGACCACAAACTTTTGGATGAGAGTACATATTTAAATAAAGTTGCAATATTGACATATAGGGTTATGAAATGCAAATTATTATAATGTCACATTAATAAGACGTCAATAGTGACAATTGGGAGATATAAACTTAGAAGTAGTTTTAACTGTTGCAGCTGACTTGTTTGTTTATACAGATGCAGAAATGTTCTCAGAAGTTTTAAAAAAGCAGAAGCATAACAAGGATATATGATGCCTTTTTTGATGGTGCTTTGCAAAAAATTGCTGAATGTAAACATGTTTCACATTGCTAATATTGCTTTCAAATTAAACTGATTGGGGTGCTTACAGACAAAAAATACATAAATAAAAAAGATAGATAACGGGGAAAGTGTAAGATGCCTTTGAAGACTGGAATCAGTTTGAAATCAAGTATGTATGATTTTGATATTGAAATCAGGAATGTAGCTAATTTGTTTTCCAGAAGTTTACATCAGTGTGTGTTGCAGCAGCATTTTCTCACCCTTTGGTCGCATGATCCCTATTGTAGTGAATACATTTGCAGTATTCTCTCTAGTGTATACACACCTTTAAATTGTTGCCATTTGTCTTTCTTATTTACTGTTGCCAAATAAATAAATAAAAACAACATTGCTATTTTTATCATTATGTAAACCAGGCATAAAACTCTTCCTCTCACAGTCTTACATTATCACTTGCTCATTCTTATGTGCAGTTTATATTTGGGCATTTTTGGACGGCTCTGTGTTATAAGTGGGCACTTCCGTGTGGTCGGTTTGGCAGCTCTTTAAAAATGTGTCCCCCAAACCTACGCCTTTTGGTTTTTTGTTTGCTCTCTCTCCTTCCTCTCAGAACAGGAGGAGCGATGAGCGAACAGACAAAATTAGAGGTAAGCTGTGGGAACTGCAAAAAATAGCTGAGAGTGTCAACAGAGTCTCTGTGTTCGTAATCATATTTCACAGCATTGGCAAAGTTATTGATGGGGTAAGAACACACACATGCTGTTTACTGGGGGAGGAGAGATGCATCGGATTGCTGGCAGTAAAACTTTAAAAAACAGAGGAGAGTTATTCAGCCATGCGATCGCATGTGTGGGCTCCTTTTTCAAAAGATTTCTGAAAGAATCTTCCTCTCGCGCACACATATAAGATGAAAGAGAGAGAGAGAAGGAGAGAGATGGTATAATAGAGCACATAATTCCATCTGTTAGCATGCACAGAAGTGAAGTTGAGAGCGATTTGGCATCCGGAAACGTTCGAATTCTTGACAAAGATATGTAAACATAGCTTGGCAGAGCTTTTTTCCTCTTCCTGTCATTGGTTGCAGTGCTAAAATTATCTCTGTTAGGACACACCAGCAGTTGGAGGTGTAAAAGTGATGTGAATAAATGTTGGAGAGAGCGAGCGTGTGCATTTATTTACATGTGCTAAAATCAGGTGGTGTTATGCATGCACACATACACATACACACTCAAGCGGGAATGGTAGATGGAGGAACAGATGCTCCACATGGAAATGAATCATAAAGAAAGTAGGAACAAAAAAAGTGTCATGCCCCTTTCATCAGTCTAATTTCCTCCCAGGTTGACTTCCTTCTGTTGTATTTCGACAAAAGCCGAATTAGCTGTACTTTTCTCCTTATGCTTCCATTACTTGGAAGTTTGTGAAGACAATGCTCTAAACAAATAGGCCTGACGTAATTTACAAACAGCCCAGACCAAAATGATGTACTGTAAATGCAATAGAAGATTAACCCAGTAACTTTGTTTTGGTAAGCCTTTTTCTGCAAGCATCTGAAAAAACGAGCACGTCTGATTTTGCTCCCTTGGTGACGTGGCAAAGGGATCTCATTATAATATTACCACCCCTTAATCTTTAAGTTTCCACCCATGGCGCCATCATTTTGATTTTGCATGTGACAACGGTGTACCAGCTCTAATGCCATGGCGAAAGTTTGAGCAAAACATGCTACCTGTTCTGTCTTTGGCTGCACAGAACACTATTTTAGAGTCCCAGCCTCAGAGGAGACAACAGAGCAGTGGATTTATTGATTTATTTACTGTATATTGCTGCTGCCACACAGTTCTAAAATAAACATGTAATGTATTTCCCAGCAGTTTACCTTCACAGACATAACCGACTGTTTTTGTAACTTGTGTGTGTTTTTAACGTAAACTTGTGCGTGAATGATAACTTAATTTAGTGCTCACATGCTGTGACAGCCGCTTTCTGTCCGTGTGCTTCAGATGTGTGCTCTCAGAAAACCAAAGTTTTTAACATAGACCCGAAAAACAGCACGTTTCTGCTTCCACTCAAAATAGGCATTTTCAAAATGATATAATCAATTATCTGTGGGGTATTTTGAGCTGAAACTTCACAGACACATTCTGGGGACACCTGAGACTTACATATTGTAAAAAGGGGCATCATATGTCTCCTTTAATGTATTTAATAGCCTTGGTGAGCATAAGAGACTTATTACAAAAACCCCAAACTTTTGAGTGGCGGCATACATAATACATAAAACATAAAGCACTCTTTGTTATGTTGCTTGTAATGTTTTTAGTTTATTAGGTGTTTACTTGCCTTGAATAAATTAGATAAATCAAGTAATGTTTACTTTTCCTGAAGGCTACATGCCATTCAACTCATAATTAATAATTTGCATTAAACTTTTTAAATGATTATAATCATTTGCAATAATACTAAACTTTTAAAATGATTAAAAGGAGTGTTAAATAATAATTTGGTACAGTGACAACACTATTTGGTTATGAGTAAAAGTACTAGTGATGTTTGCCTTCGCAAACGGCTCTAAAAATCTGCCTGTGAAAATGGGAAAGCCCAATGTGCTGGCACAAAGTCCCCGTTCAATTTGTCTGGCAAAGGAAATGCTGTGACAACACTTCATTTTAAATTGTGTTCTGATATGCTTTGGCCCAAAAATAAATCTATTTGTGTTCCTTCATGTTAAGATGGTGTAACAAGATCCTTTGATATTTTCTAATCATGTTTTGGTGCATCTTCTGTCATATCTCTAATACCACTGAGAAAAACACTGACACAATAATATTAGCATGTTCTGTTGCGCTTCATGTGTCGGAATGAGCCTGTGACAATCTATAGATTGTATCTAAAACATGTTTTACATGACTGAACAATACTTACATTTCCAATGTAGGCAGAGAAGTCATGAAAATGCTTAATAAAGACTCAGCTTTTGTGGCTGAAATCATGATGACATGTACTCATTGTCAGTGAATAGCAAGTAGTTTAGCTTAATTAAACACTGCATTAACAGGTATGCTGCATGAATACATTATATACTTTTTTTGTTTAGTGGAACAGATGCCATATACTGTAAAAAATGACCGTGAATTTAACGGTAAAATACTGTAAAATGCTACAGTAAAAACATGTTAAATGGTTAATGGTAAATTCCCCTACTATATGCGGTGAAAAACTGTATTAGACATTACATGTAATTTTACGGTAGTATACCATTTTTGGAAGTTAAAAAGACCGCATAATTTACAGTGAATAACCGTAAATTGACATTCCCAGAATTCCCTGCATTACATTTAAAATTTGATGTTTTTTTTGTTGAAATAACTATGTTTCTTCTTAGTTTTTTCTTATCAGTTTTGTATATTAGGGTTGTGTATTACACCTAATGTTGTTAAATGAATGTTTATTGCATTATTTCTGTTTCATGTGTGTTACCATGATGGTGTTTGGTGTTTGTGTGAATGACACTGTGCACCTTCTAAATATGTTATTATTTAAAAGCTGCTTGTGATGGGCTTTGGTTCATCATGTGACTTTCTCATCA
>NW_015536624.1:2161827-2170827 GCF_001515605.1 Sinocyclocheilus anshuiensis | reverse complement strand
TTCTTAGTTTTTTTCTTATCAGTTTTGTATATTAGGTTTGTATGTTACACCTAATGTTGTTAAATTAATGTTTATTGCATTATTTCAGTTTCATGTGTGTTACCATGATGGTGTTTAGCGTTTGTGTGAATGACACTGTGCACCTTCTATATATGTTATTATTTAAAAGCTGGTTGTGATGGGCTTTGGTTCATCATTTGACTTTCTCATCACCATCTGCATTTGGTGGCTATCAGTGTATTACAAAGGTACAAAACAGATTTCAGTACTTCAATAGGTTGGTATATTAACATTATTTCAGTTAATGAAATTACGGTATTTAACTGTAAATTTAAGTTAAACCCGTAAAACCTAAAATGTTGCTACCGTATTTTTTATGGTAAAATTCCGGCAACCACAGCTGCCGTTTTTTTACCGTAAATTTTACGGATTTTTTTTTTACAGTGTATATTTGGGGAAGATTATATATATATATTTTTGCATTTCTCCTCTTCTCTAGCTTGCTCCCTGATATAGTTGTCAAATAAACCTGCCATTATATTACAAATATTGTTGGCTCCTTGATGAGTTGATCTTGTTCCACTTTTGGCAGTTGCTTTTTTGTTGTGAGAGAACTATTAGATATGTTCAATAAACATAATCTAACATAAAATTAACCTACTATAAAAAGTAGCTAGTTGTAAACATGTAAAATGTCTTGTGATGCTTTCAGTACATCAGTTAGAGGTCTGAAGCACATTCCACCGCAGAAGATCAGAGACATTGAAGGTTCTGGAAAGTAACTACTGTATGTCCCGGTTTTGATTTGGACCACCTGGCATTGCTCATTCAATGATCACAGAAACAGGAGGGAACCAATAAATATAACTTAATTTTCTTGATTTTTCCATAAATTGCAGTGTTAAATGCAGTCATAAAGCTCAGCCATTTAACTCTGTTATTAAAGATGTTGTAAGAAAAATAATCAAACAAATATTTTAAGTTTATCAAGAACGAAATACTAGCATTTGGTCCCAAACTTATTTATTTAAACTAAATAACAAAATATAATTAAAACACATTTTAAATTACAATTAAAATAATAAAAAACAAACTAAATTATTAAAAAATGTCTACTTAATATTTATTTTCATAACTGTATTTTATAACAATAATGTTTTAAAATGTTATAATATTGAATGAAATTTTATAATATTTTATTTCATGATTAATGCATGTGTGATATCACTAATGTCCTACGGGTCATGCTTGTTCCTTTTTATGTTGTTTTTTCACTTTCAAACCAATACTTTGTAAATGACAGAATGTTACTGCTAGTGATCTTTTATTTTTATTTTATTTATTTATTTATTGCAATGGGGACTGTGCATGTTATCATTGTGGCTATGGCAATTAAAAATTGCACTTTATGTCAAAAAAGGTTGCATGCTCTAAACTTATCATGGTAAATATGCTGCATAGGAACAACAGGAGCGGCCTGCAGTTTTCGGTTTCCCTAAGCAAGCTCTTTTATGCTGTGCACCACAATAGCTTCAAGTATTAGCAGTTCTGGACTGGGGCTAAATTTCACACACCTGAGTTTCTTTAACTAAAAAAGGGGTTGGATGACTGCTAAACACAGCACTGTGTCATCACAAGGCAATGCCAATCTGAAGAGACTCTCTGAAGAGTCCGGCTTAAAACCTTCTGAGGTTGTTTTCAATAGTATTGCCAGAATCTTTCAAATGTAAATTCAAGGTCACTCTTTTTACTCGAGCACACCTGTTGCTGAATTTTCTTTCGAACTAATGATCCTCACATATTCACAGAGCACTTACTGGAGAACATGATGGGCGGCAGCAGTCACGACACTCTGAAGCGGAGCAATGGGTAAATAGAGTGCTGCATTTATTATGTATTTCTGTAGGCCACCCTGGTTCCCTAGTCAAAAACTTAATAGGATTTTTCCAAAGGCTTGGATTATTGCTGAAAATAAACATTGTGACCAACAAATGATTCTCTTTTGTTCACAAAATGTCACAAATGAACACAACTTTTGTAAGTTCAGAAGTCAAAATACAATAATCAGAAATAAAAGCTAAGCATACTGTAGGCTTGAATTAAATAAACTACTGTCACATGACTTCAGCATCACCGACATTAAATCTCTGACAACTTTTAGTTGAAACAACAGAAAAACATATTCCCTGAAAGTTTGAGTTAGAATAGTTTGCAAGAACGCAATTATAAACTCAACAAGGCTGTAAAAGCAAATTAGTATGTAGATGAGTTTACCTGTTCAGAGTGATGTTTAATGTCCCTGACTGCCTCTGTAGTCCCATTTATTAGCAACCACCTTTTTCAAGACAACTCAAAGCTTTAAAGGGGTCATACGATGTGATTTGAATTTTTCCTTTCTCTTTGGAGTGTTACAAGCTCTTGGTGCATAAAGAAGATCTGTAAAGTTGCAAAGACTAAAGTCTCAAATCCAAAGAGATATTATTTATAAAAGTTAAGAGTCAGTCACACCTACCTAAAATGACTCGTTCTAACACGCCCCAACATACCTACGTTGCTCTGTGGGAAGATTTGCATAACGCCGCCCAAATGTTCATGCAAAGAAAGAAGGCGTAACTTTTATTCTCGCTGTAGATTGTTGCCGCCGCCATATCTCACGTTTCCTTGGTTGGTAGATGCACTGGGGACCTGATTATAGCACTCAAGACCTGGAAAAGTCAGATTTTCATGATATGTCACCTTTAAGAAAAAATGACAAGATGGTATTACTGATGTAATAAAACATAACAATATCTCGAGCTTGTGTTAACTACAGACCTTATTTTTTAATTTAAGTAAAAAAAAAAAAATAAAAAAAAAACCCCACTGACTTCAATATGATGGTAATGGAAGTGCTAAAATGCATATTTACATTTTTTTTTTTTTACGCAAATTTATATATGGGTTTTGGCCTACAAAAATATGTCATCCCTGCAGCGCTCTGTATCTTAATGTATATTATTATTTTAATAACTTGGATTACTTCTGTTTTCTACGTTGGATTTTAAAATTTTATTTTAATTTATTTTATTTTATTTTATTTTGTAAAATAATAAAAAAAAAAATTCGAGTATAGCCTACAAGTGAATAAAAATCACTGCAACAAAACACACTTACATTAATGAAAACAAGCCAAAATGGCTTATCCAGTGTTGCTTATTTTAGCAATTTTTTATTCCAGAACAGTACAAAAAACTCATGAAGAATGTAGTTTTTGTAGTTTTTGTTCCTGAATTTTCTTGATAGGATTCATCATAAAATATAATCACATCTGGTAAGTAGTAAATAACATTTTAGCTTAGAATAAGCTCACTCAAATTTAATATTTTCTGTCCAAATGTCCTTCAGAACCCCAAGAAATATTTAAAAACCTATTTTTGATTATATTTGCATTGTCATAGAATGAGACACATTATCTGTAGATTTCTATAAGATGCTAAAGGCTAAAGCATTTCTCATATAAATATCCTGTAAATATCTGAATAAAGAGCATTGACAAAACATATATAGTTAGAATCATATATTTATTGGATGCTTTTTCTCTTAAAGCATTACTAACAGTTTTTTTGTGAAGCAGTATGATCAAAAACATGATAGAATTCTTCTATAAATCCCTATAAAATCCTCGATGCCTTGTCGCATTTCGACAGTTTCGATATCGCATTCGCATTTTGAATGTGTAGAGGTGTGAAAGCGTCTTATTGTAAGATGATAGACACAATTATTATTAATTAAATAAATATATTATATGCTATACTTGAGTATATTAATAAATATATTCAAATAATCAAAATAAATGTAAATTGAAAAATTGTAATTGTGATGGAATTGTTACTATTTTTTCCATACTTATTCAGAATTCAATGTGCATTCGTAGGGGTTTCTGGGTATCTGTTCTTGAATTTGGCTCATCCAATGAGAATCCAGAGCGGAGCCATCAGGCAGAAGCTACATGGAATCTAACGCCTTTAGCGACTGACTTCTCGCATGCTGTACAGTTTGGGAACAGCGGGACAAGCGGACCATGAACATCCCATACATCTCGGTGTCAAACCCTCAAGCTGCTGAAGGCCTTGGGGAGGATGGATATTTCCGTGTGACGTGCAAGAGAGCGCTCATGTGCACAGTCACCAAGGCTCCCGCCACGAATGGAGACACATAGCCAGTCAACAATAAACATGTGGGTGTACTGGGAAATGACGGAGAGCGACATCCACGCCAGACAGACAGGACGCACCTTTCTAGACTTTCTGAGAGAGACAGCCAGAGAAAGAGATGGAGTGTGGACTAATGATTAATGACATTTCGACTATTATTCAACTTCAGAGATGTCCCACCCCCTCAACACACTCCAGATGCGTAAGGAGAGATGAGGTGAAGATGATTTAACCCGTATTCTCTGGGATTTTGCCGAATATGATGGATGACATGGAAGATGCTCAGGGAGAGAGAAATGCATAAATCATACTTTGGCAACGGGTTTGACGTCGTTGATTTATTCGTTTCAGAACGATTGCCAGGAATTTGGGGAGGAATTTGTCACCTTTTATCTTTAAAGGGCTAGTTCACCTAAAAATGACAATTTCATCATCATACATTCTCATAACTTCCTTTCTTCTGTGAAAGGCCACAAGTCATGTTCTTCAGAATCTTTCATCTATACAGTGAAAGTGGATGGAGACCAGAAAGTCATGATCCAAAAAGGACAAAATAGCATCATAAAAGTAGTCCTTATGACTCACACACTATATTCCAAGTCATCAGAAGTCATACATTAACTTATGTGAGAAACTAGACAATTTAAATCACTGTTCACTGAAAATCTCGCTTGTCAAACTTGGTCACCATTCACTTTCATTAAATGGAAAAAAAAAAAGCTTATATATGTACTATACATACAACATACAATTATAAATGATAAATAAACTATAAATAAATTTGTGTCTCACGGAAGAAAGTTCAAAAAGTTCATGGGGTTCAAAAGACACGACAATGAGTAAATGATGAAAGACTTTTCATATTTGATTGAGCATTTGGTTTTAAAGAGCATCTTTCTCCATTGATTACCATTCAACATTAGCCATATTTGATATTTTATTGTATTATATTGTGTTATGTTATATTATAAAACATAATATATTTAGTTTTTTATTATTAGATTATATTTGACTGAATTATAAAATATATCATATCAAAAAATTTAGATTTATTTTTATTTTTATTAATAATATTAGCCATTTGATTATATTATATTATAAAAAAATACTTGTATAACCTATTAGGACATTTTTATCTTTATTTATGTATTTATTTTTAGTTTATTATTATAACTAGTCATATTTTTATTATATTTTAAAACATAATTAATATGTTAACATTTTTTAATTCATTCATTCATTCATTCATTCATTCATTCATTCAATCATTCATTTATTTATTTATTTATTTTATTTTTTATTTTTTTCCAGGTGATTGGCTCAGAAGCTTCTGTGGTTTTATGAGCAAAAAGTTGGCAGATGTCAAATTGTCTACTTATGAGGATCCTGTACCAACCAGTTGCTAACTGCCCTTGAGATGAATGGGAATGTTAACGTTAATTCCTCCAGTTATTATAAATTTCATTGTTTGAAGTGATTGGTTTGTCAGTGCCAATGTGTTTTGAGGATGTTTAAATCTATTTACTTGAAAACCAGACAAATACTTAGAAGCATTTTTAATTTTTTTTTGCAGTGTGAATCTAATAATGGGTATAAATGCACTTTCACTCACACACTGACCAGAAACAGCGAAGGCAGCTGATGCTTCACAGAGTTTGTGAGCCATTTACATGAGGTAAACACTGACTAGTCAACTACTTTTGTAGAAAAGTAGTTGACTAGTAAAAATGAATATTTGTGCAAGCCCTTTCATACACACACACACACACCAAAATGGCAATTATCAGGTTCTCCAGCTGGAGTATGTGTGGGACTGGGTGCAGACGAGGTGTTTTCGCTGATGTTTGAAATCTAGAGGTGTTGAGAGAAGGGAGGCACAAGCTCACAATTAAAAATAGACACTATAATGTTGCCTTTGTCTGCACCCTTGCTTTCAATAAACCCAAATGCACAAGTAGACATTGGAGATGAGCAAGCCATATTTGATCACTATTCCCCTGACCTTAATTCATTAAAGTATGAAGATAGAGCCTGCTGGGATTCCATATAAAGCTGAATTACAGCTGATTTCCGTGAGAAGAAAAGTGCATATGTGTGCACGAGTATGTGTGAGTGCGCTATAGCACCTAAAGGTGTGTTGACCCTCCGAGGCTAATTAAAGTGTGGAAACTACGGGAACTCCTGTGGCTTTCAGAGAGCAGCTGGCATGAGCGACGAGGTGCACAAAGGAGATGCATGGGGTTTAAAAGGAGGCAGACTCTTAGGGATGTATTAAACAAACATGCATACATGCACGTACATGTGAACAGGAAAAGGGCCCTGTAGTGTCCGTGCAGAGCTGTAAATTGGGGATTGTAGGTGCTCACCTCATATATGCAGGTTGTGGGATCACAGGATTGGGAGGCGATGGAGTGAGGGATGATGAGGGCTGTTTTATAATGAACCAGTGCACTGATATTAAAGGGGTCATATGATGCGATTTCAATTTTTCCTTTCTCTTTGAAGTGTTACAAGCCCAGAACAGTTCAACCCAAATATTCAGATGTGTGCAGCGCATTTTATGGAGGACTGTTTCCTGATCATGGGAGAGTAGACTACAATGCCGGCTGTTCTGACTCACAGACTGTAAGTACGGTTTCATTTAAAGAGTTTGCCACTGATGATTCAAACATGAGTTTTGAGCAGTGTAGAGTAGTGCTTGTTGTTTGTCATTTCTCCGATCACAAATGGAGACATGCTTTTATGTTTACACGGTTTTATGAAACACATTTCATTACACCAAATACACAACATAATGTTCTTTTTAGTAACATCATATGACCATATTTAATCAAGAAATTCAATAGAATAAAACATCATATGACATATTTAACCAATAAATTCAATAGAATAAAACATCATATGACATATTTAATCAATAAATTCAATCGAATAAAAATGAATTCACTATCAACAAAATCCATTGATGGATTGTGCAGAAATGTTAAGTTTAAATATAACATTTTAATGTAGAAAATATATGAAACTACAACCGCCAGTAGGTGGCAGCAAGTGACTGTCTTAATGAGTGAGTTGAATCAACAGATTTGTTTAAAAAGCTGATTCATTTAACTTTGCAAATGACTGTGCTTATAGCCTGATTGATTCATTTGCTGGTCCATGTAATGCTGAGGAACAAAACACTGTTGTTCGGAGACGCAGAGGTTGTGCTGTTTGTTCTATTTTCTTTATGACGGAGCAAAATGGGAAAAATGTCTGAAAGTTACTCTGTAAGCTGTTGTTTATTGTACATTTGCGATCGTGCAGATATTGGAAAAAAAAAACAGGACTCTTGTTTGTGTGATAGGCTAAGTCCTATATCATAGGCATAGATAGCTATGTTATAAAAACAAAAACTCATTAAATTGCTATTTTTTATTTAAAATCATTTTGATTACATTTCTTCCCCACTATGTGTAATGGCAGTAAGACGAGAGAGAGCGCTCAAAACTCATCAGATGATCGCATAATTTAATGGAACATTAATAGGCTACAGAATCATCCTCTGTAAAGAAATTAGGTGTGAACATTTGAGAATTTATCATTATCTTTCTAAATGTGCGCTCTTTGGTGCCTGCTCTCTCAGCTGGGTCTGCTTCTCCACCAGGTCACGGATCTGCTTCTCCACGGCCTCCAGCTCGAGCTGCACCGAATGCAGCTCGAACGTGTCCTCACCTGCACTAAAAGGTAGACACACATCCGCCATTAAAGCAAGTAACAGTGAATAGTGTATTAGTAATGTAAGCGAGATTAGCGACAACGACGCTGGCGATGCTAGCGGGCTATATGCTAATAGCGGACTTGGGTGTAGCTATATGCTAATAGCGGACTCAAAATAAAACTAGTGATAACAAGGCGCTCTGATTGTTTTTGTTGTAGAATACGATAGGGGATATATTCACACTGTGGCGGAACGGAAACCAATCGCCACGTGATTTGATTTTGTTGTTGACAAATCAGAACAAACGGATAATTCGGGACACACTATTTAAAGAGGGTTATGACCTGGTTCATGCATGACGGAAGTGCGCGAAATCTCGCTGCTGCGGAGATGTGATGAGGTGGGAGTAGCGCGTGCTACGGTGCGAAAAGTGAGTCTGTTTGGAAGTAGGGGAGTGAGGTGACGGACGCGAACAGTGGAATGAAGGGAGGTGCGTGCCCGGGAGCATGCCATATTACCGGTCTTCTAGTCCGTGCTGTGAACGAAGCTCTTGTTGTCCACCTGTACTCCTAATGCTCCAAGCTGTAGACCAGCTGCACACAGGAGGGGCTTCATTGTGTCTGAAACTTAAGGTTTCATGGAAGCGAAATCGGCATTGAGAAAACGGCACTGCATCAATCTTACTCAAGCCGGGTTTCTGAACTTTATTTATTTTCTTCGTTTCCCCCCCCTTGGTTTATATGGGATGTTTAACTGAAATGTAAAACTGACTCAACGTGTCTTGATTGTATCAGATAATTTTGTTGTATTTGACCCGTGGTTGTGCGGGGTAATAAATTTGCATATGCAAAGTATTGTATGTTTAATTTGATTCATTTCCTCTTCACGATCTTCATATGTACTTTGGTGGTTTTAATGAGTTATCCGGAGTTTATTTATTGACAGGTTTAAAACACCCTGTCTGGCGCCCGAACAAAAGTATTGATTAAGTTTTTGTTTTACTCTTAGGGCCACCACTGTTACAGGACCATGATCTTAAGAGGCACAGCAAGTTCAACTCTGTGATTTGTAGAGCTGGAAACTTACTTTTTATTTGTTGATTAAAAT
>NW_015536624.1:2137660-2153391 GCF_001515605.1 Sinocyclocheilus anshuiensis | reverse complement strand
GAAGTGAGTGCCTATATATATATATATATATATATATATATATATATATATATATACACACACACACACAATACCAATACAATAAAAATCAGACAAATCTTTAATATCTGGTATACCATGCATTGCTGATAAGAGGCAAAATAAGTGTACCATTCTACACCATTAGCATCCCAAACACTCTGCATTTTCTAATTCTTGGGACAATTTAAATTGTTTGGTGGTCTTATGTGTTTTATTTGTAAATTACAGGACATTATGAAAGTAAATTGCTTGCGGCCAACATTTTATGATAACTACTCCGACGTACTGGCTGCACCTGTAGAACATCACATTTTTGCTCACTACATTTACTCATATAATGTGACCAGAATGGTGATAGTGCTGGCTAATTTTGTATAATTCATTTTAACTGATTTCACAAACAGGCCATTTCTGGAAGATTTCTAAACAAAAATCAGTTGGTGTAAAGCTTGAGGCTTTTATGTACTGACATTTACAATTTGCCTTTCGGTTTTGGAGTGTGTGTGAGTGTGTGCATCAGAGAGAGCGAGAGAGAGAGAGAGAGAGAAAGAAAGAGTATGCATGCATGACCTAATCTTTTCTGCCTCGGGTGATCCAGTCAGAAAACATACGAAGCATTTACATTCACCCGCAGTGATTACTGGTACTTACACCACAAGCATTGATTATATAAATCATGCACAGGCAGACACATACTGTAAACGGCACAAATCTGCATACATGCTCTGTTCATACTTTGTAAGATCATGCATCCATGATTTATTGTTACTTTAATATTCCAATATTTCTGTTTATTATGATTTTCCATTTGGCATGAAAACTCACAATTTAGTTTTGCACAGGCTGACAAATAATCTGGAAATGGCTTCAAGACATATAGACGTGCATGCATTCTAATAGGTATGCATGGACACAAGCATGACTCCAACTGTGGGCACATTATGGAAAATTATGGGTGTTAAGGGATATGAAGATGCAGTCTATTATGAGAGACGTCATGTGATCTCAAAGTGTTGTGAATGCAGATGGGCCAAAACAAGCAGCAAAGTGCTCCACGGCAGATGGTTATGCGGTCAGTTCTCTCCCTGAATGCATCATTCAGCTGTGCGATTCACACAGTCAATGAAGTAAAAAGACAGGAAATATAGAGCAAGGTCGCATGATGTAAAGATGCTTCTATCCACATTGACTCGAAAAATTTATTTTTGCTGCTTGGGCAGTTTAGTTAATTAAAATGAGCTAATTCGACAATTCCTTAAAGTTAATTTTAATGCATGCAATCTGTGTAAATTTAATTAATCGATTGGCATTGGGACTACATTAATAATTTTGTTGGAAATTAGTTTAATCTAAAGAGACTTTAATCAGACCAACGCAGATATGTTGGAAACTGATATGAATGTCATGTGCTCTGACATATTGAGCGATGATGCTTACAGTAGCCTATGTATCGACAACCTGTTTGAATCCAGCAGGTGTCTGCCTTCATTATGTTCCTTCTCTGTCCTATAGATAAGAGCAATAATCCCTCCCCTCCAGCAACCTGTCACTCACATGAGATTGCAGCAATTAGCAGAGAACAATGATCCAGTCAATTCCCAGTGGACAAAACCAAGTCCTGCCCTACATTTTGTGTGTGTGTGTGTGTGTGTGTGTGCCCGCGCGCACATTTTTGTGATTTATGAAGACACACATTTGTATAATGACATGGGTATGACATAGGTATTACAACGAGAAGACGATTATGAGGATATTTCAAAAAGCTTATAAATCATTCAGAATGAGTTTTTTTGAAAATCTAAAAATACAGAACGTTTTCTGTAAGGGGTAGGTTTAGGTGTAGGGTTGGTGTAGGGCGATAGAAAATACGGTTTGTACAGTATAAAAACCATTACGCCTATGGACAGTCCCTTCAATTCACAAAAACAAACCGGAGTGTGTGTGTGTGTGTTTTTGAGAAAACAGCTCAAAAATTTACTTTGTAGATCACCTTCTTGACTGTAAGGTCATAACTTAATTTTATTCAGCAAGGATGCATTAACTGATTAAAAGTGACGGTAAAGACATTAATATTAACATGTTATGAATATAATAAAAAATATATATATATTTTAAATAAATTACATTCTTTTGAACTTTATATTCATCAACGAATCCAGAAAAAAAGTGTATTATGGTTTCCACAAAAACATATTAAGCAGCACAACTGATTTCAACATTTAAAATTATAATAAATGTTAGCAAATCAGCATATTAAGAATGATTTTTGAAGGATCATGTGACACTGAAGACTGGAGTATGGATGCTGAAAATTCAAATTTGCATCACAGGAATAAATTATATTTTACAATGTATTAAAATAGAAAACAATTATTTTAAATTGTAAAAATATTTCATAATATTTACTGTATTGTCGATCAAATAGATGCAGCGTTGGTGAGCATAAGTGAACTGTAAATATCTTTCCCTCTGTGGCAACTCTCAAATTTCATTCTTCATTTTGAATATTCAAAATTAGCATGTTTTGTTTAGCTATGATATTGGAATACCAATGGCATTTTAGTGTTAGCATTCAGGACACAAATAATAATGACTCACATTTGGGTCTTGAGTGGTATAGGCCACTCTTTAGCGTATAGTGTGTTTTTCTTTTTCCTTATTGCAGGATGGAAGACATTCAGTATGAAATGTAACAAAATAAAAAAATCTCTTGATGTGTTTCACAGAAAAAATAAAAGCATTTGGTTAAGTAAATTATCTGGGCAAACTATTCCTTACAAATGAAAAACTACAATTAGATTGCATCGAAAAGTTTTTGTTGGACATTTTAATTTTTTGAGAGATTTCAGTTTTTTCCATTGTTGTTCTTACATATTCTCTTATAGTCTTCACAGCGCATCAAATATGCCTGTGCATGTGCATGTGACGTGCGAAAATAAAGATGTCGTGAACCTTCCTCAGCAGATAATGTTAGTCAAACACGTCTGCCCACAAGATGCCAAACATCAACGCTCAATAAATTAGCAGCCAGCTGCCTGCAAAGTGCCAAAGGAAAGCGCGTAACAAAGTCTTCACATCAGCGAATGCTTCTTCGACACGTCTTTGTTACCCCAGAAACATCAAGAGTAGAAAAGCCTCTCAAAGCAAACCTGACACCACACCTACCTTCAAAAGGAATATCTAATCAGCGCAGCGTGTAGTCTGCCATTTGCCTTCCATCTTTCCTCTGAACGCACACCCACTCATGATCCCCCTCCGTTTTTAGTCAGTGAGCATTTCTCCACAAATTTCTTTCTCTTTCCAATCAAACATTTCTATCTCTCGCTCTTTAAATATTTATCACAGAGCCCACAAGGACGGTGTCAGAGGTGTCATCGCACACTCTGGATCAAATCAACATCCATTTTCCATTCAGGCCTGTTGAGAAACTCTCTGGCTGGGAGAGAATTGGGGTCCTGTGGAGCCGAGCACGGTGGGAGTCCATTCGGAGGCACACTGGTTACGTGAACGGGCCCCCTCGGCTCGACTGCCTGCCTGCCTGTGCGCCGGCCCTTTAAGAGCTGAGCGCTTTGCGCCGCGACCGCCGTCCCCAGAGATGACAGGCTGTAATCCTGCTAAACAAACAGACTCTGGGAAGAGAGTGAGAGGAAGGGAGGATGGGGCACGGCACATCTGTCTCTGCTCTATGGCAAATCCCTCACGTTGAGATCCAGTTAGGGATCACTGGTTATATAGAGAGATATACAGCATAAGGACAGGGATGTAGAGACACGGTTTCTGCTTGGCAGTATTTCACTGTTTACGATGTGTGCTGATGTCAAACTGGTTCACTGAATTTCTAACACCATGTTTCTTTCATGACTTGATAATTTAAAGGAATATTTATTGATTTTTTAAATGGTTTACCCAAAAATGAAAGTCCTGTCATCGTTTACTCACCCTCACGTCGTTCCAAACCCATAGAGAGACACTCTTTTCCATGTAATAAAGGCATGTAGCTCCAAGAAGCACTGAAAAAAGGTCATTTATACAACTCAAGACAACAATTTAAGTCATTACTGACATAAAACCTGGTGCAACATGTCTTGACATGCTAAGGCTTGAATATACCTTTCCAATGCATTGTAATACATACATATATCCGGGTTATGTGGCATTTAGAACTGCATTTTTGTCTACTCTATTAATTATGTTGCTATTTCAATGTAAAACAGCTTTTTAAGACAGATCAAAGAACAATGAACATCAAATATAGATAGATAGATAGATAGATAGATAGATAGATAGATAGATAGATAGATAGATAGATAGATCTACAAAACACTGTGTTCCCCAAGAATTTTTAATATATCATATATTAAAACAGTTTTTCCTCCCACATCATATTATTTCAATCACAAAAAATGTGAAAGTGAACATATCATTTCTTGGGGGAAAACAAACATTTTTGCAAGAGAACACAAAAGTTTTATGAATGATCAAAGTTTTTCAGGGGAACATAAAAGTATTGAATTATATATATATTTTTTTTTCTTTTTTTTTCCCATCATCCTGTCCATTTAATATGGAGGGAAAGTATACATCAATGCTTTTGCATTTGCTTACAAAACTTTTTGCGTTCTCTCACAAAATATTGCATTTCCAGAGATACTTTGCGTTTGATCACAAGACTTTTGTGATGGAAAAAATAAGAGGTAGGAAGAAAAGCTATATTTTTTTATACTTTTAATACTTGCAAGTAAATGCAAAGATTCTTGACAAAACCCACACGTTTTACATCAGAGCACAATGTTTCAATGCTTTTGCATACTCTAGCAAAAACATTACGTTTCTCTGAAAAACCTTGCCTTTGCTTGCAAAACATTTGTAGAGCAATTAATATGCGATAGGAAGAGAAATAATATTTTGAATACTTAAGCGAGCACACACAGAGTTCATATGGCAGAAACTCATACGTTTTACGACTAAATATAATTTTTATGAATGAATGCAAAGTTTCTCGGGGAACACAAAAACTTTGCGAGAAAATGCAAAAGCATTTAATAACCCTTTAATGTCTATTAACAGTCCATGACTGTTGATTTTCACAGACAATAAAAATGAACAGAAAAGGTGCTCACAGTTAATGTATACACTCACAATGGACACAACGCTATACCTCAATTATCTACCATTGTAAGTACATTACTGTAAAAGTGTTTCCTGTTTGTACTTTATGAACAGAGGCTTGAATTGTACACCATATTGTCTGTGGTAATCAATAGCATGCTACAGCTGCTGTCCATAGAAATTAAGTTGAAAATGATTTTTCCAATAACAAGCATTACACACATCCTAGTTCAATCCTTTCTTATATTACCTTGTATATTACACCAACTGAACCCATATGAATGTTTGCAATTTACTTGGTGAACCCGCTAGTTCATTGATTGTTGTGACCACATAAACATGGATATTTGCTTGAGGCAAATCCATAATCTGCTAGCAGGTCTGGTACACACGCATGCACTTATTCTCCTCCTGTTAGCTAAAGGTCAGCAGAGACTGTCAATGCAGTTTTGGAGGCACTTTCCATGTTAAGATCGTATTGCTGTTTCTATCATGGGAGTACAAGGAATAGTTCCACGAAAAATTTAAATTTGTTGAAAATGTACTTCATTTGTTTAAAATGGTTTCTTCATGGGAACAGATTTGAATAAATTTAGCATTACATCACTTGCTCATCAACGGATCCTCTGCAGTGAATGGGTGCCGTCAGAATGAGAGTCCAAATAGCTGATAAAAACATCACAATAATCCACAAGTAATCCACACCACTCTAGTTTATCAACTTCTTGTGAAGTGAAAAGCTGCGTGTTTGTAAGAAACAAAATCATGATGGCGTTTTAACTTTAAACAGTTGCTTCTGGCCAAAATACAAGTGCATAATCTATAATAATGTTTTAAGTTCATCCCCTGTTGTCATCTCACATCAAAATCCACCAACATATTCATTTAGAACTGTTTTGGACAGTTTTCAGTTGTCCAGTGCTTGATCTGTGCATATTTCTCTCCTGATTCAGGAGAGAAAAATGCACAGATGTGGACTTTTTCACTGGATAAAGCAATATTATGGATAGAGGACTCATATTTTAGCCAGAAGCAATGGTTTGAAGATAAAACGTCTTTTTGAATTACAAACATGCAGCTTTTCACTCGGATTAAATGTAATGCTAACTCATCTATATCTTGGATGACCGGAATGTAAATTTTCAGCAAATTTTTATTTTTGGGTGAACTATTCCTTTAAGGGTGTTGAAAAGTGTTACTACATTAATTTGTGTGTTCAACTATCAATACAACTGGTTGCCAAAGAAAACAATTTATGTAGCCAGCATGCAAAGCTCTAATAATAATTATTATTTAAAAATGGAGAAATGAACTTAGTTATTCCTAAAAGACAATTATACTGGTTGCTACACCCCTGGTTTCTATGGCAGTGATCTAGATAAGACTCTTTTTTTCTTTATTTGCATAAATCAACTAGAACGAAGTCTCAGTAAGTTGAGCAGAACTTTTGAGCAAAGACAATTTCTATAAACCATGTACTTTTGTGCAGAGAACAACTCTGATTCATTTCTGATTTAATTTGGGTGTGAATGAGATTTGCTTTAGAGTGTTTCTCTAGTGCCACTTTTCATGAAGTGCCCAAAATCAGCCGAAGCGTCCTTAACACAAGTCCTTGACTGTATCCTTATAATCCTCTGAAAGAATTGCAGGTCTGTTACGAATTGACTGTTTATTCTGTTTCGAAAGTCTCCTTCACAGGGCTTTAGGAGATTCTGAACACCATGACTGGTGGTTACCTTCGTGACACTGAGAATAATATTTTATATTCATTTTTCAGACACAAATTTTACCAGTACAGGCAAATGGTGTCGTGACAAATGGATCTTTAGCTGGAAAAGATCAAAAAAGGGAATAATCCACAAAATGCCAACAGGACTGCAATTGCTATGAAAGATTTATTGTTTGATATATATGAAATATGCATGTGCTGCTTAATAGCAACCATGTAACAGTAAACAGAACCTTTCAATTTCTGGACAGAAGTCAATGTAAAATGCAGATTGCAGCCCAACTTAATTTCATAATTAAGAAGAGCATGTCATTTTATTTTGATTAAAGATTACTTTTTCATTTTTTAAAATAAAAATAATTATGATGCGAGATAACTTTTTCAATACATTTTGATGAATGTTTTTTAAACATTTTAAAAATACTATTTACTTTTAAAAATACTTAAAACTTCATTTTGAATAAAATTTATGATTTGCATTTTGGGCTGCACAATTTTGACAAAACAGATTGGATTTCTTGACGTTGTAGTGCTTTTTTTGTGTGTGTGTGTGTGTGTGTGTGTTGCATCTGTGTGCCTTCTTCTTTTAAACAAGCTGACAACTGTGTTCCTAAAGTAACTTATTGCTGTTTTATACATCAGCAAATCAAGACAGTGGCTAAACTTCACAACATGAAAAACTTAGCAGCATGAAAAACTGTGATTCTGATTCTGAATAAGTTACACACAGAAATCCAGCGACACTTCCATCCCATTATAATCACTGAACCTGTCACTGTGATTTTACACACGCAACCGTTTGAGGTCTGCAGTTCAGTGCAAGATCTCTGACTAAATATGAGAAGAGTTGTGAACTCCTGCAAACGATCTACATGTAATCAACAAAGCTGCTACTGCTCAACACGTCACTTATTTACACCATGCCTGCTCTTTGTTGATTGTAATGGGAGTGTTGCTGTTTGGATGTGGCACTTGGTTACAGAACTCGCTTGCTCTATTCTGCAGGCCAACACTGCAACATCTAATGAATCCAAAATAATTCCAAATTACTAATGGTGCTTTTCCCTTTAGTACTGAGACTGCTTTTTTGAGTGTATTATTTTCTTTCTTCTTTTATGTGCCACCACTAACATAAGCACACAGTGGCATGCACAGACCTCCAGTAGAAAACCATGACACTTTCTCTTCCACCTTTTACTGACTTCTTTACGCACTCGGGGTTCAGTCTTTCCCCAGTTTGACACCAGTTGTACATAACATAATGTGTCCCATCTGACCCAAATAAATTAAACCTGCTCTCATCACTTAAAGTGAACTTTGGACCAGTTCTCCTCTCTCCACACAATATGCTCCTCAGCAAATGTGAGCCTAGCCTTTTGATTTTTTCTGTTGATGAGAGGCTTCATCACCACAGAGTGTTTTCAGTCTGACTTCTCTTGAACATGCCGAGACAGATCCTTACTCTGTTCATCGCTGAACTGGTGAGCAATTCCAGCTGCAGTGCTAAACCGATTCCCCATTGAGAGTCTCCACATTATTCTGCCTTCTTGTGCATTTGTCTTACATGTAGGGCTGTGCAATTAATCGCATGCGATTAATTGCACAGCCCTACTTAGATGGATGACCAGCATTTTGTGGGCTATAATGGTGAACCACTGCACAAAAAGTGTTGAATGTTGACGTGGAATGCTGTAATTGATTTTTATTAATTGTGCAGCCCTAACATGAATTGTTACATTAATAAAGCTACATTACATAGCTACAGTCTGTATAACCTGTTCATACAACAGCTTTCGTATAGTATTCTGGTAGTTGTAAGTGTACTGTAGAATGAATGACCAATGTCAATCCATTTTTCTGTTTTAGTGAAGGCCTTGAAATACTGTCTGTAAACATGGTGACAGTGACTAAAGTAGACATCAAAGATGGCATCTTTAACACTTATCACAGTTGACGCGACAGTCGCCTCGGCTTTTATACCTCAGCAGAAAACTGACGGGAGCAGCTCTGGTTAAAGCCAGTGACTGGATCTAAAACGTTCACATGACAAACAGCTCATATCTCATTCTCTGTAAGTTACTGAAACCACACATAAAAACGTGCAAAACATGAGATGCATGTGACACACTAGCTGTCAAACTATTTGTCCAGTACAGTTCAGTTCCAACAGCAGGATTTGTAGAAAATGTGCTCATGATTATTGAAAAATACGGGTGTGAGTTCAGTTGTAGCGGTTGTCGCTATAGCAAACAAATATAAAAAATAAAAACTGTGGATGACCGTAACTTTATTAAACACTGGAATACAATGATATCTGTATTCTGCTGCTGTATGAACGTGGCCTGCATTTCTGTAGCTTTCCAAATCTGCATAAGGTTACAACTGCTTAAAGTTTTCAAATTCAGTATTCATAAACATATGGTGTTAAATGATGGAGAGACAAATGCATTAATAAATGAAACCCAGACTTGTAATGGAAGTTTAAACTGAGTAAATGTGTTAAGTCGTTCAATAATCTAAGCAGTTAAACATACTGTATGTAATTAATCTAATTTATCATAAATACAATGAAATCAATCAGTGAATGCCATGAATGAAACATTCTATGAACGTTTAAACGGTAACATTTAAATTATGCATTCAATGTTCAAAAGGCATGTTTGCTAGAATTTTACTTAACATACGAATATTAATCACATTGGCAATGCAGTTAGGAAACAAATGCTGCATCTATCTTGTCTTGTTGAAGCGCTGCATTTGCATTTCTTTCAGTGATGATAGTGTTCAATGCATCACATAATGCATTGATTTGGCTAAGCAAATGAGTTGTGTGCAGAATAATAACCACAGTGCACCCGGGGTGCCTGAAGCCTGTTTCTAAGGTACAGATACAACCGCTGGTCAGACCTGAGTGCTTTCTAACTAGCATTTTATCAATGCTTTCTTTTCCAGCGAGCACTTGTTTGAGTTTGTTGTTCCTGGCATTGACTCTGAGCAATGGACTGTAAATATCCCATTTTAAAAATAGAGGAAGAAAAAAGGTTTAAGTGGAAAATAAATAATTGTGACACATTAGTGTTGGTCTTACAGTGTTATTGCTGTGTTCATGCTTTTTCTAGAAGCTTCTAGGCTCTGGGGGAGAAAAACAAAACAAAAAAATGTACTGAAACAGAAGAAAAGCCTGGCACCATGCAGATGTTAACACAATTATGTGTTACTGTATCAAAGAATGGAAACTACACTAGTTTTATAGTCAAACTTGCTTATAAGTTGTAAAAACAAGTAATGCATGACTTCTGTATGTTTGGAAACGGTTGTTGGTTTAGTGTCATTATGAACGTTGAAAGATCAAAAGTTGAAAATTTGGGATTCAAAACCGTATAATAATTTAATTTAATCTAATAATGTAGACCTGAAGATTTAGGATTTAAAAAAAAGATGGAAAACAATAAAAATTATTACTTTGTTGGATAATAAAAGTGTTACTCATAATGCACTGCAGGTCAAAAGTAATAATTAAGATGTATTCATGTTTTTGAAAGAAGTCTTGTTTCTTCTCACCAGAGCTTTTATTTGATAAAAAAAAAAAAAAAAACAACAACAACAAAAAACAGTAAGATTGTGAAATATTATTACAATAACTGTTTTATATTTGAAAATATTTTAAAATGTAACTTATTCCTGTGGTAACTTAATATAAGTTTATTTTTCTTTTTTTTTTTTGATCAGAATTTGTGTTAATTGGATTTTCTATTCATCATATCATTTTGGGGGGAAAAAAGTATAAGTTTCCAAAAAAAAAATCATTGATAATAATAAGAACCATTATTAATAATTGAGCACCAATAATAATTGATAAAATTGAGCAAATCAGCTCAACCAAATTTGTATATTAGAATGATTGCTGAAGGACCATGTGGCACTGAACACTGGAGGAATAAATTACATTTAAAAAAATAAAAATAAAATAGAAAACAGTTATTTTAAATTGTAATAATATTTTGACAATATTGGTGTTACAAATTTACTATACTTTTGATAATTCAAATAAATGAGCATAGGAGCCCAAAAACAATTATATGAATATGAATGTATATATATATATATATATATATATATATGTATACATATATATATGTATACATTCCAAAATTATCCCAAACTTTTAATTGTTATTTTTTTCTTTCTTAATTTTAAAAATTGCATTTTTTTTTTTAAATAGATGTATTTTCACCAGTGGTCTCAGACATTTGGAGCACTCTGTATCTCTGTACATGCAGGTCTGCTAAACTGTCTGCTAAATTGTCTGCTGTGGATTCTTTTACTGATAGGCTTACGTCTGTGGATAGTGTTACTTTTAATCTTTTCAGTAGGCTTTCTTGTCTTTGCTGTGTACTACTTTCATTGTTTTGCAGTTGACCCAAATTTGTCAAGAGCTATTTGAAATTGAACGTTTGGAAACTGCTACATGAGGTAAGCAGATTTTAAATCAGTTTACCTCATAAGAAAATAAAATGAAAAAGAAAAAGACAGATACCTGCAGTAACTGGATTGTATGTTTTTATGGAGCACCGTGGAAGCAGGATAAGTATATTTGTTTATGCCTAAATATGAAGAAAATGCAGATTTTCAGGAACCTTTCCATCAAAGGTGATTAGAATGACTTACACAGCCGTGTACAAAATTTGTATTGTTTGCAAATTTGGCAGGCTTGTTCTCCCTACCCACTGAGGAAGAATCGTACTCATATAAACCACCGGAACGTTTGCCTGCTTGGCAAACAGTAATTATTTGCTTGGATTATTCTTAGCGTACATTGTTTTCCAAACAGTTGAAGTGTATTTCACCCTCCCTGTCCGGAGAGAGAGGTGCAATTTTGATTGGCTTTGGCACCAGATCACGCAGGGTGACTGAAGGTAAAAGCAGCTTCAAGGAAAGTTCACAATGTTACGGATTATACGGATAATCCTCCAGAGTCATCCAAACAGAGAGGCCGATTTGATAAACGAACATCAACCCAGAAAGCACTTAAGGACAACCCGGTGGATCTCACAGGTCAAACTGACTGTGATCCATCATTATGCTGCTAACTATTGGGCCAGTTAGATGTTTTCCAGAACAGATTAGCTAGATGTTTTCCAGGATAGGGATTACGGAATATGGTATCATCAACGCAAAGACAGTCAGCCAGGTATACAGAGGGGCAGTGAATGGCCTTAAACATAGCGTGACGTCAGTGTGTGAGGTTAAAAGGAAAGCTCGAAGGGGGAATCACTTTTTTCCTTTTATAAAGATAAACTCAGGGCGGTTTGTCATTAGGAGCACAGCCACTGTGTGATTTAATCTGGCTTTAATCTCCGGCGCATATGGTCTCCTCCATCAAGGACAACGTGGAGATAGATGGCAGTGCAACCATCAGCATGCATGAATTTAATAAGGATGACAAAACATTTATGCGCTATATTGTTTTTATACATGCTGAAACAACACTGTGCCTACTGTATGCTTATGTGATTTGAAACAAAAAATTGGCCACTATTAAAAGCTATAAGGGGTTATACAGCATGTTGTGATGTATTCAGTAATCACAATCTACACTGAACAAAATTTGTAATAGGATTTACATTTTCACTCAGAAATTGCTTATAAATTTCACTAAACATTATAAAGAAATGGCAAGTAGAAGTAAAAAGACTGAAAAGTATTTCACTGTAAAATGAACAATACAATATAATTTGTTTTATTTTCATAATTTTTAATAATTATTTTATGTGTGTCAATATTTTTATAGTCTTTAATTTAAAATTACTGAAGATTTCATTAAATTTTGATTCAAACTCAAATAATTGGTTCATTTCAGTGAATCAAGTTAATTCGAATCAACATAATTCAAAATATATTGAGTCTTTGAGAGGCATTTCCCCCCCCCCAAAAAATAAAATAAAAAATAAATATTGGTATATATTGAGTGTATTGGCGTAAATAGTGCCTGAGACTTGTTTACTGAACATTTCATAATACCCCAGGAACTCTTTGACCTTTAAGGCGCAATGAAATCAACATTGGAGTTCATATCTGTTAGCTTTAAGGCCATTTATATTCTAGCTAGTGTAGAATATGCTAATTTTTCAGATATACACATTTAAAATGTCCTCTTCCGAGAGGAATGCATAGCAAAGAAAATTGTGCTTGACAAGTAATTTAATGAGATTTTTAAAAATATCATTCTAAATGTTCATTTAGTGAAGAGTCATGTGGAAAATCATTACAACTAGATTCTTTTTACTGTGTTTTAGATTGGAGCAAACTATGTTTCCTCTGATCCTTTTGGAAAACAATCTTGTTTAAAGGGGTCCTATTATGCTCTTTTACAAAGTCTTGATTTTGTTTTGGGGGTGTACTAGAACATGCTCTCATGCTTGGTGGTTCGAAAAACACATAATTTTTCACATAATTTACATTATTAAAATACCTTTCTCCCCAGGCTGGCACAAACGGCTCGATTAGTTCCGGCTTTGATGAAGGTCCGCCTTCCGAAAAACAAAATGTGTTGTGATTGGTTAGCTGTCCCAGTGCATTGTGATTGGCGAACAGCTTAGACGGTGTTTCAGTACTGCCACGCCCCTTGCTCCGTCTTTCAACAAAAGCTTTTGGCGAATCCGGCACTACTCATTCGTGATGTGGAAGCTGTCCTCAGTAAAATGCGCAGCACACAATAGCAAATTGGGGTTATAATGCTCAGGAACAGAGTTAAAAAATAAATTGCAACCACTGTTTCCTGACATCATCCGCTTTCAGAAGCCCAAACAAAGCCGTTTGGCACGGAGGTGAAAAAAACAGCGTTTCAGGCGGTCGCGCACCGGAGGAGTAGCTCAGCGTCGCGCCACATCTTTAAAATTCAAATACTTTATTTTCTAACACACACACACACACACACACACACACATACAAGTAAAATAAACATGACACAAGCACATAAAATATCTAAAAACAAACTAAAAAGAAAATGAAAACTGCAAACAAAAATAAAAATAAAAGCTTATTCAAAATATTGATAAATAAACAAATCACACTAAAATAATACAACCTCAGTTCCAGAGAAGTTGGGACATTTTGTAAAATCTGTGATTTGTTCATTCTCTTTAACTTTTATTTAATTGACAAAAGTACAAAAAAAAAAGATTTCCAAAGTTTTCACTGACCAACATAAATGTATTTTGTAAATATGAACAAATTTTGATTTTGATGGCTGCAACACACCCCAAAAAAGTTGGGACAGAGACACGTTTAACACTGTGTCACATCAACCTTCCTTTTATGTTTCATTGTTTGGGAATTGAGGATACTAATTGTTAAAATTTTGCAAGCATTGATACAAGACTTCAGAATCTCAGCAGTCTGTGAACGTCGTTGTCTGATTCTGCTTTTCATGACTGGTCATACATTTTCAATTGGAGACAGATCTGGACTTCAGGTAGGCCAGTCTAACACATACACTCTGTCTCTACGAAACCATTCTGTTGTAGCACATGCAGAATGAGAGCTTGCATTGTCTTGATTTAATAACCATGGACTTCCCATGAAAGATATAATCTTGATGGCAGTATATATCTCTGTACAATCCCAATATATGCCTCCATGTCAATAGCACCTTCGCACATAAGCCTGTCACACATGCTGTTTGCTCTGCTGCACCCACCCCATACCATGACAGACGTTTGCTTTTGCTTCTGTAGCTAATGAAAGTCTGAATGTTCCCTTTGGAACTCGAAATCCAGTTTTCCCAGAAACAAGTAGAAATGTGGATTAATCTGAGTACAGCACACATTTCTTTTTGACTATATGAGATGAGCTCTGGCCCAGAGAACCCGGTGGCATCACTGCATGGAATTCATGTATAGCTTTCTCCTAGAGTAACAGATATTCAAGTTGCATTTCTTGATGCAGAAGCAGACTGGGGTAAATGACAGTGGTTTGCTGAAGTACTCCTGAGCCCATTTGGCTATATTTAACACAGCAGCCTGACGGTTTCTTATGCAATGCCATCTGAGGAAATATTTTCACAATATTATGTATGGTACTTGGTGGAAGACCTAAATTCTTTGCAATTTTGCATTGCGAAATGTGATTTTTGATTTGTTTGACACTTCTCTAGTGAAATTTGGCACAAAGTGATGAGCCATGATCCAGCTTTGCTTGCAAAGTCTGAGATGGTCCTTTTATACCCAAACATGATACCTTGACCTATTACCAATTCACCTGCTTACTGTGAACTGTTTCAAAGCAGTTTAACCTGGATGTTCTATAACCTTTTCACTTTTATTTTGCCTCTGTCCCAACTTTTTTGGAATGTGGTGCAGCCGTCAAAAACAAAATTTGTTCATATTTACAAAATACATTTACGTTGGTCAGTGAAAACTTTGTAAATCTTTTCTTTGTACTATTGTCAATTAAATAAAAGTTAAAGAGAATTAACAAATCACAGATTCTTGACTTGATCACATTTTACAAAACGTCCCAACTTCTCTGGAATTGGGGTTGTAGTTTAAAATAATACAATCGTGATAATCATTGCAATTATTCACATTTTTTTGCACTGCAAAGTGCAAACCAAAGATATCTAAACCTAACAGATATTGAGAGATTTTAGTTTTATTGGTAGAAATATTTGTACCAATATATATTTATATAAATATTTGTAAAAAACGATAAAAGTTTTATTTACAAAAAATATTTATATAAATATAGAAATATAAGAAAAAAAACTATAAAATATGGTTTTATTTGTACAAATATTTTAAAATAAAATAATATTATTTTACCCTATAAATATTTTTTCCCAATTCAAATTTTCACCCAGGTTACTATAATA
>NW_015536624.1:2132660-2137650 GCF_001515605.1 Sinocyclocheilus anshuiensis | reverse complement strand
TATATATATATACAATAATTTATGTGAAATATACATTTAATTAATAAATAATTTTAAAGTAAATTAATAACAACAATTAAAAATGTAATGATGGTATTATCAATAACCGCAAACCAGCATTTACTTCCAAACTAGTTTTCCCCTATTAGCTGAGAGCTTAATTTAGACTTATAGAGTTTTAATTTAAATCTGCAATATTTAAAAATATCTATACAAAAAAATTAATTTTGGATATTTATATAGAATAATTTTAGATATTCATTCATTGCTGCCCCCCAAAGTAGTCTAGCCAGGTCTTGAATACACATTGTGTTTTTTAAACTTCTTCGATGTCACTGTCCTGCTGGGTGACCCATGACAAACCTAATGCTTTAAATTGGCTTTGTACTCGTCTGATTTCACGATACCATGCACACATTCACGTCATCCAATGCCAGAGGCAGCACAACAATCCAAAGACATCAGTGAACTTTCCTTCTCATTGGCACTCGGGAAAGAGTTCTATTCTAGCTTTCCTTTGGCTACAATCTTGTGTCTGACTCTCTCAGATAATTCTGTTTCTGATCTCTTCTCCACTGTTTACTGCTGGACACACAGTGACACATGAAAAGAAAATGACTTTTCTTTGGACAGGATTGAATGAGTGAAGGAGCGTTACAGCGACTAGGGATGAGTTCAGTTCTAAAAGTAAAGCTCAATCACTCGTTTGAAATCAACACATTTCTGTCTGCCTCTTTAATGAAGCCAACGATATTGTTCTGTTCATTTTAAAATGTATTTGTGGAACAATATTGTTATTGAAAACTTAAATGAAAATAAATAAATAATTAAATAAATAAACAAACAAATAAAATTAAGATGGAAACTGCAAACAAAAATAAAAGTTACAATGAAATATTAATAAATAGTACATAAATATTACTAAAATTAATAATCATTGCTGTTATTCTCATTTTATGCACTGCAAACCAAAGATATCTAAACCTTACAGATATTGAGAGATTTCAGTTTAATTTGTCAAAATATTTGTACAAATACACAAATATTTAAAAATAACACGATAAAATAGTTCCATTTATAAAAAAATATATATATTTATAGAAATATTTATATTTTAAAATACAACTCTTAAATACAGTTATATTTAGTTGTAGTTATACTAATTTTATTTAGCAACCGATTAGCAACACTGAAAAGAAAACTAATTGGGATAGATAGATAGATAGATAGACAGACAGATAGATAGATAGATAGATAGATAGATAGATAGAAGAAAATGTATCTGTATCTTAAATGATTATTAGCCTACTCTTGAGAGAGAGCTGGTTTGGTTTTTGAGATACTGAGACGCGCAGAGACGGCAACGCGGCTGTTTGATTGGTGAGCACCGCAACTTTGGGTTACGAGTCTGACTCTCTAACCATTAGGCCACGACTTCTATTATATACAAATAATAGAACACGTATGATGTATTATTATAGGTGATATTACTTTTGCCGAGCTCTGATTTCTGAGAGATGCACGGACAGGCAACAGCAATGCGGTGTTTGATTTGTGCTCTTTTCATTCATAAAGTTTACATTCATTCACTTCACACTCTATTGCGTAACTTTAGAGGTCTGTGTATAATATTGCGCTGATCCCCCGGCTCAACTGTTTTCTAGCAAACACCAGACTGTACCAGCCTCAGCCGAATATTCAGGCAGAATTATTCCTTGTCCGTTATTCGTTTTTGAAGCCATTATCCGTGCCATTCCGAATAAGGTATTCGGCTTCGGGCACACCCCTAATTATTACATTACATATTAAAATTTTACATGCAACATAGATAAAGTCATAGAAAGTAACAGCTACACGCAATATTGTAATCCCAAAATTCACGTCGTACTTGCAAACTCTGTGCATGCATTATGGTTAATGCATGCTCGAGTAGTCGATTGTTTCCGACAGCGCTGACTAGTGGTTGAAGTAGTCGATCACTCGACTACTCGACTAGTCTATGCAAGCCCTAATACATACATACATAAAAATAGCAAAGACAACCATTGTTGTGCAAACACATACAGGCCTTTTAAAGTTTTAGCTCTTTTTATTCTCCATGATTGCAATTTAAGTCTCCAAATCATGACAATCCTATTGGCAGTCAATCATCTTTCAGTAAGAGGCTCTGTTTATCCTTACATGCCAAATGTCAGTTGGCTTTTCAAGAATATAATGTACTGCAGCAAAAATCATATTTACACACGCACTGTACTTCCGACATGTGCGGTGCTGTTACTGATTGTCATATAACTCTTTTGTTTTCTGGCTCCGTCTTCCAGCACTAAAGCCTAAAGCTTCTTAGCATGTAATACAAAGAATGTATGCATATATACAGTAATTGGGGTGAGAAGCGGATGTTTAGATTACATCAGTACACTTACAAGTGAAATTCTTACATGCTAAAACCCATCTAATTCTATGACAATGATGTTGGGTCAGAAAAGCTCTTGCCTTTCTTTACATAAGACGGTGATGTGAGGTCACCGGGGATTGCTTAAGGATTTTATGATTGCATCTGAGAACAACAGGCAGAGAGCTGAAGAACACAGCATGTGTGTTTACATGGAGACACTGCAATCTGTACTAAGCCTCTTATAACAGGCAAATGGCTGAGTGAAAATGTGAGTGTATTGTCAAGTATCAAATCGAAATAATATCTGAATATCCTTCTCAGCGGCAGCTCAACAATGCAAATTCAATAAAGTTTAATATCCAGAGAGATGTACCAATTGTGCCTGTACCAGAAGTAATTGAAGTCTTCAAGACAATATACTCATTGCGTGATGCAGTCATATAAAGAAGACGGAGGGTGTACTGAGTGTGTAAATGCAGTGAACTGATTCAATTAGATGAATGGAACATTATAAAATACAGCCATATAGCCTCTATTAATCAGTTTTTCTCATATTTTACTGATAGCAATATCACAGGGCAAAATAAATAAAATAAATAAATACAAAGAAAAGGTATTCAGAATGTGAAACTTTTATTATTATATATAAGGAAAAGCCTATTTTGGGACTATCAAGAGGCTTTGTATAAAAATGTACAAATTTATTTTACATCGCATAAAAATAATATTATTATTTCTAATAATAAATACAATCACCATCATCATAAAAATAATAGGCTATATTTAACTATAAATTTACATTGAGGTATCTTTATTTATACTGTATATCATATTACAGTAATCAGAAACTAATGCAAATCACCATTGAGAATTATAAAAATGCTTAAAAGTAGGACTCAAAAAAATATAAAATAAAATAAAAAGAAGTTTGAAGGCTTTATGGTAAAGAGAAAATGGGTCATTTTAAAATGCAATGCCAACTATAGATTTTTATATATAATAATTATGTATATAGTCTTTGATAGCTATATATATATATATATAATTATTATTATTAGGGCCCGAGCACCGATGGTGGGAGGACCATATTGGAATTTATCTTCTTCTTCTTCTTCTCCTCCAAAGTGAATAGCATTTTTGATGGCCTAAACATGCTCCAAAACTCATGACACTTTGCACACACCTCAGAACAGGCAAAAATTTACATCTGATATGGGTTTCAGAAGTGGGTGTGGCAAAATGGCTCGATAGCGCCACCTGTACACATTCAACAGAGTGTGCCTCGAGCTACGTTTTACGTATATGTACGAAAATCGGTACACACATGTAACACACCATTACATACAAAAAAGTATCTTGGTATAAAATCCAAAACCCAACAGGAAGTCAGTTATTTTGAATTTCCTGTACAATTTTTGTGTAGTTTTTGCCATTTACAGGCCTCATACTTTGACGAACTCCTCCTACAGTTTTAATTGGATCATCTTCAAATTTGGTGAGGGCCTTTGTGATGTTGAATTGCGAAGATCTTGAGTTTTCGTCAAAGGACGTGTCCCTGGAGGCCTGACAACGTTTGATGTTTCGCCATGAAACAGGAAGTTGCTGTAACTCAGGCAAGCAACTTAACAATTAAGTGTTAAATAGGCTGGCAACATGCTAGAAACATACTAAAACATGCTAGCAACACTTAGCTAAGTGTTAAAGCATGCTATTAATGCAGTGAAACAGGAAGTTGCTGTAATTCAGGCATGCAGTGCCCAATCTGCCCCAAACTTAACAAGTTTGATAAGAGTCCTGTCCTGAACACATCTACATGCCCGTATTCGGTTATAGTCATAGTGCCACCTGCTGGCAACAGGAAGTGACACGTTTAACACTGTTATGGACTCCTAGCAACCTATTAAAGCGTCAGCAAGTGTTAAATAGGCTGGCAACATGCTAGAAACATGCTAAAACATGCTAGCAACACTTAGCTAAGTGTTAAAGCATGCTATTAATGCAGTGAAACAGGAAGTTGATGTAACTCAGGCATGCAGTGTCCAATCTGCCCCAAACTTAACATGTTTGATGAGAGTCCTGGCCTGAACACATCTACATGCCAAGATTCAGTTATAATCATAACGCCACCTACTGTCAATAGGAAGTGACATGTGTAACACTGTGGTGCACTATTAGCAATACAGTTAAATATGCCGTTGTGTGCTAAACATGCTAGAAATATGCTAAAGCATGCTATTAATGTGATGAAACAGGAAGTTGTTGTAATGGCGGTTTCACATCGCAAGCGTGAGCGGCGTGTGAGCAGTGCGTATTTTTTTCGGCGTGCATGTTAACAAATGAGTGCATTCACTCCGGGAGCAGGAGCGTCGCGGGCGCAGCGCTGCTGCGATGGTTTCGGCACCAAGTCTATTTTTGCGGCGCCGCTCACGCTCAATTAAAGTGACAGCACACTTTTGATGGACAAAATAAATGTGATTTCACACAAAACGTGCTAAAAATGCACAGAATAAGCATGTCTAGTGTGTTTTAAAGGGGTCATATGATGCTGCTAAAAAGAACATTATTTTGTGTATTTGGTGTAATGAAATGTGTTTA
>NW_015536624.1:2121048-2132379 GCF_001515605.1 Sinocyclocheilus anshuiensis | reverse complement strand
CAGACCGATCGGTGTATGACATCAAAATACCATACAGACGGTTCCTTATGCTTTCAAAATGCTCTCGAGGTATTTTGATGTTATACACCGATCGGTCTGCACACGCAAACAAAGCCAAAACCTAGATATTTTAGGCAATATAGAAATCCTGGACAGGATGCGTCCTGGGAAAATGGCACATATGGTCACCCTATTTTAACACTAATTGGAGTATGTCAGGAAAGAAAATGAAGAATCAAAATATGTATAGATGATTTACCCATTTTAACTTGTTTTTCATTTTTAATCGCCATAAGCAAATTATAACTTAAAACATTTTATCAAACTCACAACAAACAATTAATCTTGCTCAGGATCTTAAGTTACAATGGAGTATATACATCAGACATTCATTATTCATGCATTATTGACAGCTTCTGTAAATATTGTATTCTGTAAATATTGCACGTGTTCACTTACGATTGACGTGACAAACTTACGCTTTTTATTTATTTTCAGTTTTTCAGTTACAGAAACGGAGCTGTAGCGAATCAGCTCATAAGGGAAATATTCATTTTTTAAATAAATCTCTATGAACAAATAATGACTTAAACATAATATTCTCACTTAACAATTAGCTAAAATAGAATGAATAATTATATTGCTCCAGGTCTTCAGTTACAAAAACGGACAACAAGGCACAAATTACAAACAAGGACACAAGACGAACACAGACACAAAAAATCGTTGAAATCATATTGACAGCTTCTAAGGAAAATATTAAGCTTTAAATTACGATTGGCTAGAAATGCATAGCCTACTTTTTTTATTCAGCTCTACATAAATAATAACTTAAAACATTTTGACATTCTTAGCCTAACGATTTGTTAAAAGCCAATGAATAATTCACATTTCTCCCGATCAGTTACAAAAACGGAGCTTAATCACAAGTAATTTACATAAAGCATATTGACAGCTTCTATAAGAAATGGACATGGAGATTATGGACACACACTAAGCTATAACTTGGTTAATAGCGCATATCTGGGTAAGCGCCTATGGGTAAAAGTATGTATTATAAAAAAAAAAAAAAAAACAGTATAAACAGCACATTCTATATTTGAGTATGACTGAAACATGATAGGAACTGTTTTTGTTGTTTACCATTTACACGCGAATCCCTGTGTTAACAAACTTTCAAGACTTCAAAACTTTCGAGTTTATAACTGACCAACTTCTAAAAACAAATTTGTAGCTGTCTTTGTAAAGAAATATGTCGCATTGGAGCCGCTGCTGTGACGCTGTACAAACGCATCCAGTGTGAATACTCTGGTGTGTCTGCAGCTGCAGTGACGCTGTAGTTATGCTGACGTGAAGCTGCCGCGAAGCTGCCGCAAAGCTCACGCTTGCGGTGTGAAACCGGCGTAACTCATGCATACAATGCCCAATCTGCCCCAAACTGCACACGTTTTATAAGAGTCCTGGCCTGAACACATCTAAAGGCCAATATTCAGTTATAATTATAGCGCCACCTGCTGGCAATAGGAAATGACTTGTTTCACACTAATTTAAACATGCAATGTCTGATCTGCCCTAAACTTAACATGTTTGATAAGAGTCCTGGCCTTAACACATCTTAAGGCCAATATTCAGTTATAATCATACCGCCACCTGCTGGCAACAGGAAATTACTTGTTTTACACTAACTTAAACATGCAATGTCCGATCTGCCCCTAACTTCACATGTTTGGTAAGAGTCCTGGCCTGAAAATATTTACATGCCAATATTCAGTTACAGTCATAGCGCCACCAGCTGGCAGTAGGAAGTTTGGCACATATAAATGACTTTGACATATTACTCCTATATTTATCACTTTAAATGCATATTGCCCACTGTTAGCTGTTTTCCTAAAGCCACCGGGTCGCGGTGAGCCCGGGTGTGAGGGCCCTTTCATCACTGCTTGCAGCTTTTATTATTATTATTATTATTATTATTATTACTATTATTTATTTATTCATTCATTCATTCATTCATTCATGTGAGTTCAACTTTTGAGAATTTTCATAATTCTCAATAGTCATTCACATTAGTTTCTCATGGCACTCTAATTAAAAAAATAATGTTTGAATGCATTATGATAATGAGAATGGTAATTGTCTTGACAACACAATTGACTGTCACAATCGTCCTAAAAATTATTTTTTGTTTATTTAAGCAAAATTAATGTTCTTAAAAGTTTTTTTTTTTTTCTTTTGATTTTTGGATTAAATGTAACCTAAGCAAGTTTTTGTGAATTCCACCCATTTTGAGTTTATAAAAGTTTCAGGAAATTAATTGTTTGCTCTTTCCTTTCATTTGGTGTCTTACTCTAGGGTACAATAGTGGTCAGCTGAAGTGTCCCAGGATAAATATAAGCCAGGATTTTCTCATCTGGGAGCTACCTACCCCGAAAATGGCTTAAACTGCCCGACTGCAGGCATTGTACCCCTGCGCTCATGTAATCTAAACCCCACTGATAGTAAAACACCAAAAAAACAAAGATAACTGACACCAACAGTCAGCATAGGGCTCAGAGAGACGCTCCACTGCTTTCACCACAGAGCGCTTCTGTGTCTAACTCACAGCAGAGGAAGATGGACCTGCCAGAGGATAACCTCTTTAAAGTGTCCATTAAGATGCCTCCATTAATCTCTAAGCAGCCAGTGATGAACGAAGTGCGGGTGTGACAGCGGTGCCCTTCACTCTGCCCACTGTTTTATATTTCTCTTTCAAACACAACAGCAGGAAAGAAAACATTCTGTGTTGCCACTTCCTGTTCTGGAAGCATGCTAGGAGCATCATTATATTCTCAATATAAGAGATAAGCATACCCTTTGACCTTTCAGTCATGGGAAATATTTCAAATATTTAAAAAACTTAATCTAAAAGCATCATGCAAGCAAACATTTTAATAAATATTAAGAAACGGTTAACTATTTTTGCATGAAAAAAATAATACCTGAATTTGCCAGGTGACTGAAAAATACTTATATTTACAGCTATTTATACATGTTCATGCCAGTGTTTTTAATATTACTGCAGTACAATTATAGTTATTAATAATACTTTGAATTTGTTTTTATTTAAGTTTTAGCAATTTTAAAAAATATATGTTTATGTTGTATTTATTTATATATTTACGTATTTATTTACCAGTTTAGTTTTAGATATTTTAGTACATCAAGTTGAACTAAATTAGAAATGTTGCTTCGGTACCTTTTAAATTTTCAGTTTTAGTTTTGTTATAATATTAACCCTGGTTCACAGCATTTAGAGTTCCCTTTCAGTCGGTCACTCTGGACGTCACGTCGGATGACCGACGAAATTGGGATCTCGCTTAGAGAGGGCACCCTATTGGCCTACCCGGACCTGGTTCCCGGAACTAATGCTCCTCGCGACAGCCCCTCCTTGGCCGATTCCTCTGAGGAAGGATCTGCTGACTCAGAGATGGGGCAACCCTTGGCACCCACGTCCAAACCTCTGGAAACTTCATTTCTGGTCCATGGACGGGACTCGGAGGTTCTAAGTGACCTACCTCAAGAACGGCCGGGTCACCGGCTCGGCTCCTCAGCGAAAACCTGAATATGCGCTGCATCTGCTGCCTACTTATACTCACGCTGTGATCAGCGGCAGCTGGATGCAATAATCGCATGCCAATGTGCATTGGCTCGTTTAGTTTACACTCGAAGTAGATTGGTCTCTCTAAGCGAGATCCCAATTTCGTCGGTCATCCGGCGTGACGTCTCCGTTCCCTCCTTCAGGGAACGAGGGTTACCATACGTAACCGAGATGTTATTTATTAATAATCTTTTTTTTTTTTTTACTCCATTTTAGGCTTTTTTTATGAGGTTTACATTACTGCAAGGTCTAACAAGAGTGCAAAAAAAGTGAAATAATACAAGTCAATATAAAATATATGAATATATAAAAAGAAACATTTGTCCCTATATTTCATGTATTTGGTTATTAATGTTAAAAAAAAAAAAAAAAACTTGAGAATATAAAAACTATTCAAACTACATTCAAGGCCAAATCTCAGAAGAAATGGTGCACATGGTGATTTTCCCACCATATTAAAACAGTTACCTTTACCTTTTATTAGTTTGCTTAAATAAAGAATAAAATGTACAAAAAGCTGCACTTTATAATGTCTGTACACATACTACTTGAATGTATTGGTTGGTTGGTTGGTTGTATTGTATTATTTGTATTATTTGAAAAAAAAAAAACACTTTTAAGAAAGAAAAAAAAAAGATATTCAGAAATTAGTCTACTATAATATAAATAAATATGTGCAGATGTTGTTGCATTTCAATTTTTTTTTATTGTTTTGTATTATTATATCTTATCTTCTTATTGTAAAGCACTTTATTTTGAAAGGTGCCTTATAAATATAAATAAATAAAATAAAAATAAATGCATTTTGAGAGAACTGATGGCTACTTTTGAATGGTCATGAATGGAAAAGACGCTTTTGACCTCTTGGCTACACCCCATGTATGTCAAATGCACAATATCAGTCGATCATAAAAGAGGTAATTCACATAACTTAAAAAAAAAAAAAGAAGGTTCATTAGACAAGAGAGCCTATTTAATTCTCAGGGTCAGAAACAGTTTGAAAAATGGTCATGAAAACTAATTATGACCAATTTTGCTGTAAGAAACCTTGACCTGGACTTTGGGGAACTGAATTAAGTGGAGTGTAGATTATGTTCTCTTTAATTGTGGGTGGTGATTTGATGAACAAAACAAATGAAGATCCTGACAACTGAACGGCGAGAATAAGCAATACTGAAGGTTAAGTATGCATGCATGTCTGGACACAATATGGCAGCCTATTTCTGAGTCAAATACTGAATGTGCTTACTGACCAACAGTGCAGAAGTCTGACTGGACCCTCGCAGACTCCCCGTCAAACCCTCTTCCCGCTTAATTGCCTGGGGTGTGTATCTCAGCGAGCTCCATGGGACTGATCCGTACGGATTCCTCCAAAGGTCAACCCGAGCCCCACAGACTCGTAAGAGAAGTCCAATTAATACTAGCTCAGTGGAGCTACATTATTTATTTAGCACTGAAGAGGAGGAGGAGGAGAGAAAGAGAAGAAGATCAATGAAGGTTTGGAACTTAATTACCGCTTTCACTCGACAGGCCTCTTTCAAAGTGGCATAATCCCTCTCCTATCTGCAGTGCGTCTGAACACGCTTAAACCGCTATGAGGAAGAATTATTGAGATCATGCTCAAGAGTGTGTTTGACATATTTAATTAACATTTATGCTACTTAGTCAGATTACAAAATAATACTATATAGCCTGTAGGTCTTTACACTGCTAAAAATATTCTCTTACAGTATTTTGTCTTGTTTTCCAGTATAAAAATATCTGAATAGCTAAGATTAATTTATTTCAGAAAATATGTAGAATTGTTTTTTTTCTTGTGCAGATGACAAATAGTTTTGCCTTGTTTAAAGTGGAAACCGCACAACATTTTGTTAAATCGATGCTGAAAGGGGTCATATGATGCTTTTTTAAAGATCATTATTTTGTGTACACATAGTGAGGTAGATATGTGGGGGCGTGTTAGAACGAGCCGTTTTAGGGGGGCATGGCAGAGTCTTAACTTTGATAAAGAATATCTCTTTGGTTTTGAGACTTTAGTCTTTGCAACTTCAGGGATCTTATCTATGCACAATCAGCTTGTAACAGTCCAAAGAGAAAGGAAAACTTGAAATCGCATCATATGACCCCTTTAAAACAATACACTTTTCCAAAAAGGGCCTAATCAAATTTAAACTTAATTCAAGGTATTTTAAAGTTATTCTTATTCAAGATTTGAATTCTTCAAAAACTGGTCTTATCTTACACAATTTTTTTTTTAAAGAAAATTAATCTTGTTTAGATATTTTAACTGGAAAACATTGTTTTAATGCAAAGCAAATAAAAAAAAAAGTTTTCATTGCAACCACAGTTATAATACATTATGCTTTATGTAGAATATACTTTACCATTCAGGTTCACACCTTTAAAGACAGCACAACAAAATGCATTTTTAAAAATATCACATCTAAAAATAGCCATGACTGCTGTGGTTATAATTACGTGAATACTGAATTGATTATAAGGTGTGCTGGAAGACATTATAATGCATTATTTATGAATGGGTAGTTGGCATGAAATACTTTTGGGAAGTTGAAATGTTCTGCAATGTGACATGCTGTACTTCATCCCAAAGCAATTTAAAGAGCATTTTGCTAATTATTTTATAATTATCATATATATTAATTGAGAGACTCTACGGATTATGGAATACTGGTGCTTAAAAAAAAAAAATTGTCTTCTGTGTGGGCCTGCAAAACATTGCATTATATATACAGACTTCATAGAAAAAGTAATAATAATTATAAAAAATATTTTTTTTGTCATGTTTTTGAAAGAATTCTCTCATGCTCGCCAAGGCAATCATTTAATCAAAAATACAGAGAGAAAGACAGAAATATTGTGAAATATTATTACAAATTGAAATGATTATTTTCTATTTTAATATATTAAAAAATATAATTTATTACTCCAGTCTTCAGTGTCACATAATTCTTCTGAAATCATTCTAATATGCTGATTTGCTGCCTAATTATTAATGCTGCTCAATTATTAATAATGGTTCTTGTTATTATCAGTGTTGTTGAAAGCAGATTTTGCTGCCTATCACGGTTTGTGGAAACCGTGAAACATGATTTAATGCATTATTGCTAAATAAAAGTATAATTTCTTCTTTTTTTTAATCTTCCTTACCCCAAACTTCTGAAATATAATGTAAAAAAAAAAAAAAAAAAAAAAAAAAAAAAAAAAAAAAAAAAAAAAAATGAAGCAGCACTACTGTTTTCAATTTTAATAATAATAAGAAATCTTGCTTGAGCAGCAAATGAGCATATTAGAATGATTTCTGAAGGATCATGTGACACTGAAGACTGGAGTAATGATGCTGAAAATTCAGCTTTGATCACAGCAAGCATACTTTAAACTGTAATAATATTTCACAGTATTACCATTTTTACTGTATTGATCTTATATACTGTATATAATTGAGTCACCAAGCACTGATATCCCGTCTACTTTCACATCATAAAGTAAACACCAGATGAAAAGCATGCAGTGAGGTTGAGAAGAGTGTTTGCTCAGGTTTCTGTTCTCTCCAGACTCTCTCATCCAGAACTGATCCCTCTCTGCTTACCAGAGGTTTAGATATGAATGTGAGGAACACAAGGACCAACGATTAGTCTTCTGATGCAAAGCTAATTACCACAGCACTCTGGAGCTAAAAACACATTGAAGAGCTAACCGAAAAGCAATTAATTTTCCTCCTCTGGTATATTTTAAAACAATCTGTGAAAGATCACAGCGATGAACGGAAATGTTATTTCAAGGCTAGCAAGGATGAAACATTCAAAAGTGTCATTTGGAAGTAATAGGACACATCTGCACCTGGGCTCTCTGTAACCTTACGTGTCAAAGTATGGCTGCCTGTAATTGGGCGCACTGCTGAATAACCAGAGAAGCAGAGTTGTTATGATATTTACATTTAGTCATTTAGCAGACGCTTTTATCCAAAGCGACTTACAATATGATATGACTCAGTATGTGTCACAGCAGTGGTTGTATTGAACTATTTACAGGTTAAACATTGTATCTGTCACACTGCAAGACAGAAGCAAAACAGGAGTGATGGACCCAATATTTATAGAGTGTTTTGATGCTCTTGCTGTTTAAACATTTACAATAAACAGCAAGATAGCAATGCAAATTCCGCTCAGATGCATATTAATCTGTTTGTTTGTTTGTCTGTCTGACTGATTGTTTAATGAACACACATTTACTGTAGAACAATAATGCTGGAAATGATTTATGTGAATCATAATAAAAGTAGAGCTACTACATTTTTGGGTATACCGACCAATAGCTTTTAATGCACTAAAAGTCAGCATGAAACGTCATACACAGGGTTGTTTTAGTATCACTGAGATACTATTTTAGTTTTTATTAATATTTTGAATTAGTTTTTATTTTTATATTTTCTGTTTCCGTGTTAATTTTAGTTAAAGCTTTTTTTTTGTAATTTAATTGTGTTTGTTATTTTTATTCATTTTGTATACAGTCTATACCGTTTTAATTCACTTTTATTTTAGTTTTAGTAATTTTAGTACATCAAGATAAATTAAATGAACATTAGCTGAAGTTTAGTTGTTTTAATATTTTATTTTATTTCAGTTAAAGTTTGTTTCAATTCAAGTAATAAAATAGTTTTAGGGTATTCATTTTAGTTAACTGTAATAGCCCTGGCTCGCAACCCATTTTTCTATTATGAAACTGGGTTAGTTAACTAAAACTAAAACCACAAAACATGTTTGCTATTTGAAATACAATAAACAACACATAACATAAAATAAATACAGTATTAAAATATATATGGACAAAAATGTTCAAGGAAACTAAAACTAAAACTAAAACTAAAATAAAAATGAATAAAAACTATACAGACATTAAAAAAATAGCAAAAATGACAAAACAAACAACAAAATGACTAAAACTTTAATAAAAATTAAAATTAAAACAGAAAAAAATAGAAACTAATTTAAACTATTAATAAAGACTAAATAGACGCTCCGTAATAATATCTCAAACTAAAATAACACTGTTATGAAATTCAGCTGGCAAAGCTTTAATCACTTACAAGCTGTTATGAGGTGCAAAATGTTAGCTACATAATTAGTACGTGTAGTATCTGTATTTTTAATATATAATGAATCAATCTGAATGCATTTAACTATATAGTATTGTAAAATTTGAGATTAACTGCTAAATGCAAAAAAAAAAAAAAAACATGACGTTAATCACAATTAATTTTCATAATTCACAGGCCTGTTTGTAAGCGTTCTGTAAAGCTCAGCACCATCAGGCCTTATGTGAGCAGGTGTTCATATATGATTCTAACGAATTACTCCAGCCATCTGGGTGAGCGTTAAACATCCTGAGCTGATCCATGATACTGTAGATGTCATCTACAGTTCACCATTATTAGATGAATTCTAGCAACAAAATGCAATTGAGATTAAGAGCTATGGTCACATATGCAGGCAGATATCACAAACCATGCTCACACTGAGTGATTGGTGAAAATAAAGAGCAATGAGATTCAGAATAATAAAGTCAAAATCTTAATTCTGGTCTACAGTAAAAAAATACCAAAAATAAATAAAACACGCAACACTGGATTACTTACAGGTTGCTTATGAACATCCAATAAATATTCAAATCAAGGTGGATAGAGGCAGAGCATGCACATTTTGATCAACGATTATGAAGACAGACTTTTTTTTCTTACTTTTCAAATGCCAAGTATTAATTACGTATATAGGGCTCCTTTTGAATTCATGTTAACTGATTAAATGAATTCACTGTATTACAAAAAGCTCATAACCAAGTTAATGTCTTTTATTGTAACAAGAACCACAGGGTAACTTCATAAACGCCCTTGTACACAGAAGTGCATTTGTGTTTCAGTGCCATTTCTTGCTTATATAGACATTTACATTCATGCATCTGGCATGTAGTTTTATCTAAAGTGACTTACAGTACATTATAGCACACGGCTCAGCATGGGAACAGAATAAATATGTAAAATAATAGATGTTTTAGTCTTATGGATGAATTGTGCCACGAAATGGTCTGGGACAAGCATGCATATTTTATGATCATCATATATCATTTTTGAATGATATGCAGAGGTTGCATGCAAAAATATAACCATATGTTGCCCTTCGAGGGTGCCCATAATAGTGCAGTAGTCAAGATAATAAAAGCTCTTTTCTACCTGTTTGGTCACCTCATCTATAATCTCCATTTCAGCTGTCACAAACTACACAATGGTCTATAGATCTACACATAAAGCAAACCATGTGTGTGGCTGCACTGATTTAGTGCATTTGACTCAAACACGGAGAAACTAGAGGTTTTTCAGGTGCTACGGCAGATGGGGTGCAGAATGCAAAAGTTATTGTGAATGAAAATGGCCTTGACTCAGTCTGTTAGATATGTAGATTCAACATAATGACCCTAGTGAAAGCTATTCAGCGATGTGATTTAACACAGTGAAACAGACTGTACTAAGTGCTTCAGAATCTGTGTTAAGAGCGTCACATTGTGAATAGAAAGATACTGATTGAAATCCTACATTGGGCGATTTTGTTTCCACTATAAAGCAGAGGTAATGCAGGCCGTTCACTATAACCTCACACAGAGCTCTCACCTTCTCCATTCACTTTCAAAACTCTTTTTTCATTTCCTAATCGTAATACACGTCACTGGCTTGTGCATTGTGCATGTAAGTAAGTTAATAAACAAATAAGCAAACTTGTGCTGTCAATCGATAAAAAAAATAATGGTAACACTTTAGAATAGGGAATACTTATTCACTATTAACTACAACTTTTCCCTCAATAAATTCCTAATTTGCTGCTTATTAATAGTTAGTAAGGTAGTTGTTAGGTTTAGGTATTGGGTAGGATTAGGGATGTAGAATAAGGCATTAATATGTGCTAAATTAGTACTAATAAATGGCTAATATTCTAGTAAAATGCATAGGGTTATATGTTATATCGGTAACACTTTAGAATAGGGAACATTTATTCACTATCAACTACGACTTTTCCCTCGATTAATAACTAACAGTTAGTAAGGTAGTTGTTAAGTTTAGGTATTAGGTAGGATTAGGGATGTAGAATAAGGTCATGTATAATAAGGCATTAATATGTGCTTAATTAGTATTAATAAATGGCTAATATTCTAGTAATATGCATGCTAATAAGCAACTAGTTAAGATACCCTAAAATAAAGTGTTACCAAACTAATTATTCACACTTTTTTTTTAAACACAATTCTTGTCAAGAAAAAAGAGACAGAAGCAGCAGTTGTGAGTGAGGCGGCCAACCCTAGCCTCACCCCTGCATTAACTATGTTAAATATTTTTTACACCGTTAAACTGGAACAATTAATCACTTGCATAATTTTGACAGCATTAAAGCAAACAAACAAATAAACAATGATATTTATTTTTCAATGCCTAAAGCACAAATTACACAAAATTGCATGTAAATTAAAAACAAGTACACTGAACAAAATTATAAACGCAACACTTTTGTTTTTGCCCCCATTTTTCATGAGCTGAACTCAAAGATCTAAGACTTCTTCTATGTACACAAAAGGCCTATTTCTCTCAAATATTGTTCACAAATCTGTCTAAATCTGTGTTAGTGAGCACTTCT
>NW_015536624.1:2098620-2120974 GCF_001515605.1 Sinocyclocheilus anshuiensis | reverse complement strand
ATATTCATTCACTCAGTTATTCATTCAAAAACATACATAATTACAATTTGTTTATTTAGCACCTACACTGCAAATGCCATGCAACTTGTTACTCAGGAAACACAAGAAATTTATCTTATATTATTTCAGATAAGGTAGCAAAGGTAATTTTTAAGACAGGTTTGCGGAGGATTGCCTACAAGTGCATTCTTCTGGTGATGAACTGATGAGGTTGGGTGAGGTTGCAAACTGAGGTAATGGAAGATGTGTAACATAATTGGTTTACTATAAATAATGCAAGCATTCAAATATGTGATATTGATCCAAATTGATAGTTTGGAGGAGATAGCTTTTTGGAATGCATAAACACGGCTAATGAATTTCACTGGATCTGAGGTTTAATCATTTCTGATGGGTTTTGAAGACAATTTGATTACCCCCACAGACCATTTCCCCCGACAGCTTTCTCTGCCTTCATTTTAACATGCACTCATCAGCTTTGCCGCTCAATCTCAACCATACAAAATAATCAAACCCATCATTTGGTTTTTGAAACCAAACAGTAATGAAAACACATAAACGATAGAAGTTTTCAGCTGTCAAGCTTGCTGTAAGCCTGGATTTGTCAAATCTGTGGCAAATAAAAAATGGTCTAAGCCGTGAATCTTGGTGTGGTTGGTCTGGTAATGTTGTGCTCAATAATCTGGTGGAAACATACGCCATTAGTCCCTCATTTCACTGAAATGGCTTTTAATGGACACACAAATCTAGCAGAGCGTTCTGAACAAGCGATTGGAAAACTTTGTTGCATCTTCTCTCTGAAAAATGACATAATTTTTGTTATGATAGCGTTATGCAACAAGTACACAAATTCAGAAAAATTCCATGCGTTGCACTTTGTACATTTCTCACTATTTTCATATCAGCTAGTCGTGCAGTCATTTCCTAGACAATGTGTTTCTAATCTGTTACCCTATTTTATTCATTTAGGAAAAGCTGCATCATAATATGATGGAATAAAAAAAGGATGAGATTACGGGGGCCAGGCAGACAGCAGACTGACTTTAATGTTTTAACAAAGATTGCTGATAATACAATTCAAATTAATTTCCCTTTTATGATAGGACACTTTGTTTAATCTTTTACCCAAACAAACCTCTGTCATGAATATTAATGCTTTGTGACTTTTGCTGAAAAGTTAGATATTTAAAGCAGTTTACTTAGGCCGCGTTATTCCTCTGATGTGATTTATGACTCATAAATATGTTATAAAGTAAATACTGTCATCATGTTCTTTCGGCTTCAGCCGGATTGACTCTAGCCTGACTGTGATCGGAATCTAATTTAGGACGAGAGGGTTGGGTGAGATTCAGAATTTAAGAATTGGCCGCCTTTCCGTTTATGATTAATCCATAAACCTGATATGCACAAAACATGACAGAGACATAAATCTCTATAAACGTGCAATACTGTCAAAACAATTAACAAAGAAACAAAACAGATAGTGACGCAAAATATGATCCATTTTATTTTAAGGTAACTTCTTAAAAATACAGTGGTGGCCAAAATGATTAGAACACTAGTATTTTCACCAGCTAAAAATGGTTGATCAGTTATTTCTATCCTTTGCTGTGGTGTGTCAGTTGGAAATATCAGTTTACATTTCCAAACATTCATTTTGCCATTAATTGTAATAATCCAGTGAGATTTTTGTCTGACAACAGCCAGTGCTCCACACAGAGATCTGATCTCATCATCATCAGTCTGTCTGGAATGACATGAAGAAACAGAACAAACTGAGACAGACTAAATCCAGAAGAACTGTGGCAACATCTCCAAGATGCTTCAAGAAACCTACCTGCAAAGCTACCTGAAAAACTATGCACAAGTTCACCTAGGGCAAAAGTTGCTTTAAACTCAAAGGATGTTCACACCAAATGTTGATTTAATTTAGTTAATAGAAGTTAATTGATAAAGAAAATCATATTATGACATTATTTTTGACATCAACCTCATTTTACAGCATTTTTACACAAGTGCCTAAAACTTTTAACAGTACTGTAGCTTTGCAGGTAGGTTTCTTGAAGCATCTTGGAAACGTTGCCACAGTTCTTCTGGATTTAGTCTCAATTTGTTGTGTTTCTTCATGTCATTCCAGACAGACTGGATGATGATGAGATCTGGGCTGCGTTTCCCTATAACGCTGTCGCTTAGCGCGCTACGAAGACTCTAAAGGTATGCCTTAACTAAAGGTGTACCATTTCTAGGCGTGTTCCCCAAACTATACCTTAGGAGGTTGCTTAAGATATACCTTCTTACATGCGATGTTTAGCAGGTGCTGTCCATGGCAGTGGTACTGAATTGGTTGATATCAATGACTCGAGAATCGATTATTCATTCTATGCACAGGCTCCTTTACTGCATTATGTGAGAAAGTGTTGATTTTAAATAAAGACACGGAACTCTTTCCTGTTAGAACGCAACAAACTTGCGTGAAACTTTTACTTTCACTTTGCAACATACATCACGTCAGGAAAGAAAACCAAGAAAGAAAAATATATGCCCAGAGCACCTCCCAGTGTTCACCACATAAAATACAAGGATAAAAAAAACTACAGGAGACACTGCTTAATAATTTAACAGCTTTTAACAGAACAGAGAAAAAATAAATACATAAATAAAAATAACACCTTGGGCCTACACAACAGAAAACATTGTGGTAAGAGTGCCTTCCAAGTTTTAGTACACTATATGGCTCTGTGGCCAGCGCCATCTTTGAATTTTCACAGCTATTATATTGTATAGAATGAGATGTAAAGAACTGTCAAAAGTGATAAGGTATAGCTAAGAGTGGTCCAGACCAACCTTAGGAAAGTATGACTTACAGAAGGTGTACTTAACTAAGAATGTTTTGGGAAACATGGTACAGGTTAAGGTACAACTTAAGAATGACGTATAGCGTTAAGTAGGTTTCGGGAAACACAGCCCAGATCTCTGTGTGGAGCACTGGCTGTTGTCTGGATTATTACAATTAATAGCAAAATGAATGTTTGGAAATGTAAACTGATATTTCCTACTGACACACTACAGCAAAAGATATAAATAACTAGCTTAAAACCATTTTTTAGCTGGTGAAAATACTAGTGTTCTAATAATTTTGGCCACCACTGTAAATAAAATATAGTCAGAAAAAAAATATATACATAAATATAACATTTATATAAAATTTTAAAATAAAATATAAAGTATAAATAAGATAACATTTTTAATCTATGAATGGTATAAAATAAAAAGCAATTTTTTGTGTTTTTGTATTTTTTATTATATATTATATATGCAGTATGTAGTTTAAGCTGTAATTTTTTTGTTTTGGGAGAATTTTTTTTTTTTTCCGGCAAGGATGAGTTAAATTGATAAAAAGTGATAGTAAAGAATTATATTGTTAGAAAAGGTTCCTATTTTGAATAAATGCTGTTCTATTTTATATTCCTCATTAAAAAAAAAAAAAAAACTAAGAAGCACAACTATTTCCAACATATATAATAAATCAGCATATTAGAATGATTTCTGAAGGATTGTGTGTCACTGATGACTGCAGTAATGGCTGATGAAAATTCAGCTTTGCATCACAGAAATAAATTATATTTTAAAGCATATTTAAATAGAAAACAATTATATTAAATTGCAATAATATTTCACAATATTACTGTTTTTTTTTACTGTATTTTTGATCAAATAAATGCAGCCTTGATGAGCACAGAGACTTCAACTTAGTTTCGGAATTATAACGCACAGGACTGAAATTTAAAAGGCACTGTCAATTCAGTTCTGAACATCACACAACCATGTAGAACAATGACTAGTCTTCCGCACACAGCTGAAGCAGCACTCCAACATCAGACACTCTCTGCTCTTAGAGACATGACTCCTGTAGGTTACTGAGAATGATGGAGGAACAGAACACATGAACACAATCAGCAAACACAATGCAGTAAATTCACCTGGTACAAATACTGTATTGGCCAAACACAAGCTTATCGTGCAAAGAAGCAGACAGACTATTGCAAACAGCCCGCACCACATCCATCAATCTGGACAAGAGTAAAAAATTACACATTGGAGCAGATGAAGTGTCCTCTATCATAGTTATCACTATCATGGCCAGATAGATAGAACCATAAACCTGCAATCATGCTCTGGGATTCTGTTGTACAAACAAAAAAAGAAAAGGAAATATCAACAAAACCAGTCATCTATTGTATACTTCAGAGAAGTCCCAGAGATTGAATACTGTGTTCTGTAGGAAGGTGTGTTGGAGTTCAGGAATCTGTTTTGGATCATCTGTAAAGAACAGACAACTTTATCAGGTGCTTTTCTGCAATCATGACCTTACGGTATACTACAAGTCATTCCCGGAATGACCAGAGGAAACACGCACACACAAAAAAAAATAAATAAAATAAATTCCAACCGAGAGCCAGTGAAAGAAAGTGCTTAACCTTCAGATGTTGTTCATTCACATCAGGAGGTCAAACTAAATATTAAATGAACTGCTTTATTTTCTATTCATTTTAGATGAGGAATGCAGTTCTGCAACCCTGTAACATTTGGGACATAAATACAGTTTGAAACTCAGATTTTTGATTGATCTGATTTTGTTATGTTCTAGGAATAAATATTAAAAACCAGAATGGGTAAATTAGCCGGCAGACAGCACTTAGTAGTGGCTAGTTAACTGGGCCTGTTTTTATTGATAAACTTTTCTAATAAATGAAAGAAAATGTCACATTTTTATGAGCACTTAAAAAGGGGGAGGAACTTATAGAACATCTATGGTATTATTATGAAATATTAGTGATATATACAGTATGTTGCGTGAAAAACATTTGACTTGGAAAACAGTATTTTAGTATCATTGAATTATTATTATTATTATAGTTATTATCAGTTATAATATATATAGTTTTTATTTTTATATTTTCCATATTCATTTTGTTTTTAGTTAATATTTTAGTAATTTTGTTTTTAGCAATTTTTAGCTTTTTTTGTCTAAACGGTTTCTATCCATTTTTATTTCAGTTTAATTTGATTTATTTTAGTAACTCAGGTTAAACTACATTAGCAACTTGCTGAAATAAAAAGTTGCTTATGTTTTTTTTTATCTCAGTTAACATTTATTTTATGTCAAGTAACAAAAATGTTTTTGTTTTTATTTTAGTTTCAGATTTAGTTTTAATTAACTATAATAATTTTAAATGGTTGCCAATTAAGGGCTGGAATACACTATGTGACTTACTAGGCATCATACATTTGCAGACTTAAAGGTGACATATCCTGAAAATCTGACTTTTTCCGTGTTTAAATTTTATAATTGGGTCCCTGGTGCATCTACCAACCCAGAAAATGACAAAAAGAACAACCCAGTAAATTTACGTTTACATTTAAATTTATTCATTTAGCAGACGCTTTTATCCAAAGCGACTTACAGGGAATACATGAAGCGATTCATCTTAAAGAGGCAAATAGACACAGGAAGTGCTAGTAATACCAAGTTTCAAGCACTGTTGAAATAAGTACAAGTTAGACAGGGAAAGATTAAAGAAAGGAGTAAACAAAGTTGTTTTGTTTGTTTATTGATTTATTTTAGGATGAAGTCAAATAGTGACGAAAGAGAAATGTATTTTTGGTAAGCCTTTCTCTGCAAGCTTGTGAAAAAACGAGTGCATCAGATTTTGCTCCCCCGTGACGTAGAAAGGGTATCTTATTATAATATTACCGCCCCTTAATCTTCCACCCACTGCGTCACCATTGTGTTTTCGCAAGCGACAACGATGTACCAGTTCTAACGCCATGGCGAAAGTTCGAGCAAAGCATGGTAACTGTTCTGTCTTTGGCTGCACAGACGAGCACAGAACACTATTTAGAGTCCCAGCCTCCGAGGAGACAAGAGAGCAGTGGATTTATTGATTTATTTACTGTATATTACGCTGCTGCCACACAGATCTAATATAAACATGCAATTTATTTCCCAGCTGTTTACATTCACAGATAACTGACTGTTTTTTTAACTCATGTGTGTTTTTATCATAAACTTGTGTGTATTTCACAGTTTAAGCGCAATAAGACATGAAAGAGAACTTAATTTAGTACTCACATGCCGTGTGAAAGTTGCTTTCTGTGCATGCACGTGCAAGACGTTTAAACTAACATGGTTTAAAAAGCATTATTTCAGCGCGATAGACATGATAATCAAAACAAAACAGATGTTTTATTAGCAGAGTATCTGAGGAAAGAGCAATAAAGGCACAGCCCTTTTCTGGAAAAGGGGGCGGGGAGCAGCAGCTCATTTGCATTTAAAGAGACATGCACGAAAACAGCTGTTTCTGCTTCCACTCAAAATAGGCATTTTCAAAATGATATAATAAATTATCATTGGGGTATTTTGAGCTGAAACTTCAGACACATTCTGGGGGACAACTGGGACTTATATTACATATTGTAAAAAAATTGAATGACTGAGGATCACACACTACCAGACTTCAAGTCATGAACACAGCAAACTCACACAACAACATGTCTGACAAGTTTGAAGCTAAAAACAAAATCAGCCTGTGCCCATCATACAGTTTGTGGATTTCTGTGAAATTGGTCAAGTAGGACTTCTCTACATCTGCAGATGGGCAATGACTTTCAGCAACTAGCATCAACTTGCCCAGATTAAAAATTGGGATACAAATCTAAGAAAGATGCATTTAGAAGCAGATGGTGTAGTTAGCATCCAACAAGAACTAACTGTACCATGTCACTCAGCCAAACCTTGAATATATATATATATATATATATATATATGGAACACCATTTTGTACTTTACTAATGGAAAGCTCCAGCTATTGTGTTTATGGGAGCTGTATTTTGTTTTTCAAGGACAGAGAGGCATCAAATTTGATGTTCAAATTAAAAAAGGAATATGAACCTATCTGCAACTACAGTATAAACAGCATTAACTGAGCACATGGAGAGCAAAGACTTTCAAATAGTCACATAATTCCTATATTCAGCTGGGTTTATCATGCGGCTGCCAAGGCTGCTTGTGTGAATGCGAGACATGATATGCATGCATAATTGATTTATCTGGCCTTGTTTGTACCAAATTAAAATTATGTTTCATTGCATTGGAATTAAAGATGTGTAATCAGAGGCCACATTTCATACTGCAAGAATGAAGCTTCATATATAGCAAAAATGAAACTGTCAGATCAGGCTTTTTTCCTAACTCGCCTGCTTTCCATTAGACAGTTTAAACAAGGGACGAAACAAAAGGTGGCCATTTTAGAAACAACGGAGCATAACTGAAGCAGTGAAACATCAATGCACTGCAAAAAAAATAATTTACTTATCTAATACTAAACATAACAGGTTTTATAATATCACCACATAATGAATTAATAACTCAAATTAATTAATACATTAATGACATATAATTTAACAACTTTCCTGTGTTATTGTTTATATCATTGCAAAATGTAATATATATTATCACACAGCTCTTTATACACTGTATACAGTTGGATATAAAGTATATATTATCTGCAAACATACAGCATACTCAAGTAAAGCAATATAGTATACAGCAAATCTCAACTGCGTGACTGTTTATATCATCACAAAATGTAATCTATATTATCGCCCAGCTCTAATCTGTTAAATGCAACAATATAGCATGAAGATATTAAGACATTATCAACATTAACATCATAGTTATTTCATGGCTTTGAAACCATGTGTATTGTGAAAAGCTCTATACAAATATATTTGACGACAATTTGTGTGGTTTGCCAAAAATCAACAACCAAAAAGTTAACAAGTTGCTATAAGGACTAGAGGTACCATAAAATACTGATTAAGAAAAATATTTTTGCAGTGTGAAGTTCAATATCTGAGGTCAATGTGTGAATACTGTCCAAAGAATGATTGCCTAAAGCAATCACATCACATTGATGTACTCACATTGGTTTAGCAGGATAACTCTAAGACAACTGGTAAATCACAAACAGCATTTAAACACATGCATCTAATGATGTGGTCCTTTTTTTTTTTTTTTTTTTAAACTACAACTGTAGATGTTGTTGTTTTATAATCTGTGCACCTGATTTAATTAATGTCTCATGAATTATTCCACTGGACTACACCAGGAATCTCTCATTGCTCTCCCCAAATGGTCACTCACATCTCCCTCTGGGTCTATTTTCAATTTAAAACTTTATTTTTTGCCATTTTCCTCATTTGTTATTCTTATTAGCATGCATCACTTTGGGAATATTTCTAAAGTAGTGACAAACATAGACCAGATAACTTATTTTTTAATCTGTGAAAATTATATTGATTAAAAAAAAATTAAAAAATTAAATAAAAAATTTGACAAATTACAAAAAAAATAAATAATAATAATTCAATTAACATCCTAAAAAATTCAGTAAAATGTTTAAAAGTTGTAAATGTTTTAAGGTTGTAAATAAATGTAAATATTTTAAAGTTGTAAATAAAACAAAGATTATTGGGGTAAAAAGACTATTTCAGTCTTTCCACTTCCATATTTCACATTTAATTTAGTGTGTTACTTGCCACTTCTTTGCAATTATTTGTGAAAAAAAACAAACAAAAAAAAAACAGTAACTTATTGTCAAAATGATGGAAAGCATTTTAAATATATATTTTTTGATAAATTATAAAATATAAACAACCACTATACATTATACACAATAAAACGTTTTAAGGTTTTAAATAAAACAAGTTTATTGGAGTAAGAAGAAAATACTATTTAATTCTGTATACTGTGTACAAAATGTCATGTTTAATTCAATGTGTTACTTGCAAGTTCTATAAATTATTTGTGAAATTTACTACCAAGTTTTAAATGAAAATATCTTCCACAACATTGTTTTCCCAGTGTAGCATTAGAGACGTTGGTGGATTTATTTATTTATTTAAAAATTGTCCACTCACAAAAAAATATATATAAATATCCTCAATACCCCCTGTAAATAGAGGTGGTTTCTCAATCCTAGTATCCCATAATGTCCTCTTTCTCACTGTCCCTACAAATAAAAGTGGCAAAGAGAGCAAATGTTTAAAAAAATACCCCTTGACAAAACATAACGAGTTTTTGCTAAAATGCTGGAGCTTGATGTTGCTTGAAAACACATCAGATAGAGCACAATATTGTTGCAAACACAGCTACTGTAGCATCAGTTTATAAGGACAGACATAAGACTCCAGGAAACCCAGTGGAGAGCGACTAACACACATGATAGTGTAAGTGTGTCTTTGTACCTGTGTTCCCGAGTCTTTATCTTATGACTCTCAGATGAAAAGCAGCCTTGTGCGTGACCCATGAGGCTGAGGTGTGGATTTAGAGAGGCAACCCGGTCTTTGACAGCGAGCTGGAGCATCGACCGCGGTAGAGGGAAGAGCAAGGGGACGACGGTCAATACACCAAGACCTAATTAAGGCAGCCTCTGAATGTAGTCAATGCTGTAATTGCAGTGCCTTTCAGAAGTCATTTGATATAGTTAACCAAACATACATGAAATGCACTTCTCACATGACAGTCTGCAGGCAGAGGTTTTTTTGAAAGGTGCACTGCGGCAGAGCAGAATAACCCACAGAAGACCTCAGTACATAAATTCATCGAAAAACCAATGCACATTGACTATAAGCACAATGTGGTGCTGGGAAATCTTACGTTGACTTGCTATTGTTTGTTTTTGGTAACACTACATAAAAAAATGGAAATTGCAGAATAAGTGCAGCTTTATGCTAGTGATTTTATAATTTATTTAGAATATAAAAGTATGCATATCTTCAGTTAAAGGGGTCATATGATGCTGCTAAAAAGAACATTATTTTACGCGAGACACTGCTGTGTTCTCTACCTAATTCTCAGCTCTCATCTAAATGTCCCTGACATTTCTATCCAACCACTTGGATGTACTATTTACCACATCGACAGCACAATTTAGCTCCAGCGAAGCTAAATAAATTGAAGTGTTGTTGATCAGTAAATTATGGCTCTCTGATGTCCGAATGCTGTTTATCTGACATGGAGAACCTGATGATTCAATCTCGCCAGTTCTGCTAGAGAGGAAGATTTCTTTTTTTAGCTTTTGTTTTCTTTAACAAGATATTCAGAAGCTGCACTGCATGCTGTTTACTGGTCTATACTACAGTACACTAGAGTTTTGGATTGTTACATACCACATAGGGCTACAGGTGGTATATTAACTATTAACAGTATATTTGTTTTTTTCACACTCAAAGTTGTTCACAGTAGTCCTAAAGGTTTATTTTCATGTATATATGAGCATAATATTGACATTTAGTTCAATACAAATACAATGTTCTAATCTACTCTTTTGGCTCAAAATGAACACTTCTATTCAGCAAGGATGCATTCAATTAATCAAAAACGACAGTAAAGACATTTTAAAATATGTTTTTTCCCCTATTTCTAATAAATGCTGTTCTGCTGAACTTTTTATTCATCAAAGAATCCTGAAAAAGAAATGTATCACAGTTTCCATAAAGAAAATATTAAGAAGCACAACTGTTTTCAACATTTATGTTAATAAGAAATGTTTCTTAAGCAGCAAATCAGCATATTAGAATGATTTCTGAAGGATCATGTCACACTGAAGACTTAATGACGTAATGATGCTGAAACTTCAGCTTTGCGTCACAGGAAAAAAAATGTATTTTAATATATATGAAATAAAAGATAATTATTTAGAATTGCAATAATATTTCACAATATTACTGTTTTTACTGTATTTTTGATCAAATAAATGCAGCTTGGGTGAGCATTGGAGACTTCATAAGAGATTTCCAATACATTGAAAATATTCACCGACCCCAAACTTTTAAACGGTTTTAAACTGTAATTTTTTTTTTTTTTCAGTTGAAAACAAAGAAAATAGTTAATATACCAGATTACAGCTACTGGATTAACATTTTTAAACTGTTTGATAAGAAATACGGAATTATCGATATACAGTATGTATCGAGAAGGCTGAACAAAGTGAGGATTTCAAGTAAAGTGAGTGTACTAAACAGTATTTGAACCCTCATTTATATAAAAGACCACCCTTATTGATTTTGACTAATATTGCTGTGAGAGAAACTCCTGCATTGGGCCTGTTAGGACACACAATCATACTTGCCTCTTAAATAAAATCATTAGCCTAACAATTGGTTGCATAAACAAAGCCATGGAGAAACAGAGAAAGATGGGTTTTCTGGCATATACTGCTTTTGTATTTATTGGGTTTATTGATTTAATTATTTGAGATAGCGACCTACTCATGCAACCTCTCTAGCAGAACGGAAAAGTAATAAACAGATTTAATGTACATTAATTTGTTAGCACAGACTTAAAATAGACTTTTAAAAGTAGCCATTATGAAGAGGATTAAGGGTTGCGATGGAGGCTGAAGAGGATGTTGATGTGTGTAGGCTTACTTAGGCTACAAGTGTGCTAATGTTAATGTTACTTTTCAACATTTAATCCTCAAATACTGTGGCAATCTCACAGCCTCAGTTCATCATTAGCCTCAGATTTCCCCCGTTTCAACTGTTTTTAGGCATATGAATGCAGCATACTGTCATTAATCTTTAAATGCGTGTAAGAATACACTTCCCGCGCCCATCAGAAAATGCTCAGTTCATGGTCTAGCTATTTTATGGGTCAGTGTTAATGGAACCGCTGGCAGATCCGTGAGTCATATGGCCACTCTGAACAAACATGTTTATGTCTTCGTTGCCGCTTTCAGTTAGTGCTAATGCTGCCATTCGTGCTCCGGGTTTGATGTCACATGGGGAGCGTGTCGCAGATTGAGAGTTGGCGTAATTGAAATGCGATTGTTTCCGTTCTTTCTTCTCTCCTGAATCTCAGGAGAGTTCAGAACAGTTTACTGTGTCGTGTTGTAGAGCTTGCTCTGCGTGCCGCCCGGTTTCACAGCTCTGAATATAATCAATGCTAATGTAACTACCGATGTGGCTCGCAGGCGTTCTGCTATGATGAGTCACAGAGGACAGGAAAAACAACAAAAAAATTAAAACCAGGCCTATTCACACAGAGGTTTCAGTTGCCTTTCACATTAGCATCTAACAGGTATTTCTACTCCTTTAAAGTGGCTGTGGTGCTGTTTCAATACACGGTTCAGTTAATTCAGATAATTTGGTGTCAAAAAGTGGCTCAATTTACCTGAATTCATAATATTTTCTCTGGCATTATTGTAAAGGTTGGCTCTCATCTCTATTCAGGAGTGAAAATGATCACTCATGATATATCATTTAAACCTCAGCGCACATTTAAAATGATAAACCTCCTGATTTTTGTTTCTTGTCGCGTTTCATGAGACGTCCTCATTAATTCTGCCCAGAGTGTGTTTGGTTACTTCGAAGGACTTTTTTTTCCAAGATATAATTTAGTTTAAAAGAGAGACCACACTGGATCAATAAAGGCCGAGTCAATGATGGATGGTATGCCATTTATTAATTTCACCTCAGGACAAATTAAAACCACTCTGGGTACTTACAGATGGAGCATATGAGCAGAAATAGTTGCCTGGGTTTTGACTTTGCATAATCTCGTTTACTTTGTAGGTTGGATCAAAATGCATGGCATACATTTTGGAATTTAATTTAATTTATTTTTTTAATTTAATTTATTTATTTTTTGTCAAAAGAATCATCATTTTACCCAAACAGCCACTGTAAACAGGTATATTGACTATTTTCTTTGTTTTCGGCAGTGTTGTATAAGGTACTCTAAAAATGTTATTAAGTACAAGCTACTAATTGCATCTTCAACAGTATAATTATATTACTGTTCTCATACTGTTCTAAATCCCATATCATGTCAACCTCAACCAGTTGAACAATTCAAGGACAGATATGAAACTGCTCTTTTTATTCTTTCAAATAAATAATATAAAATTGCATATATTATTCTTGAACTGACCAAAGAATTTAAGACAAGGTTAAATTAAAACATACATTTTAACATTAGATTTTAACATCACTATTGTTTTATATAGAATTGTTTTATAGCCTATACAGTAGGGATGCACGATATTGGATTTTTGCCGATATCCGATATGCCGATATTTTGCAACTCATTTTGGCCGATAGCCAATGCGGATACGGATATATTTTCTTTTGTTTGGAAACAACACCAAGTCTCTCCTGTGTCGAAATCATAAGCTCTTGTTAAAAATAATTTGCTTATTTGTTAGAATTAAATAAACAATAATGAAGTTATTTTAACTATAAATAAACTATATATCAATCGCTGCATTTTTTTTTTCAGAAAGATGCAGTAGTAACCTTAACATTTTATTTTAAGATTTAACATTTGTAGATGGTCTAAAGCAAAAGAGTTTTAAAAATTCTGAAAATCTTTCAGAGCTCATAATTTGTTTAAAAATATATATTACACATTAATGAATAGATCAGTATATATAGTCATATTTGTGTTTTTTTGTTTATGCAAGCTATAGCTTCTGACCTTTAAATCAAAACATACTCATGATTTTATGACATCAATTACCGCTTTATTTAATCAGAAATACAGTCTAAATGTTATTTGAGTATTTTACTTAAATTTTATTAAAAGTAGGCCAACAGCGCCCCCTACAGAATTAAAACTCGTTACCGAACGAGGATTAGGACCCGGGGGAGGCTGCCGCTGCACGTGCTATTACTGTTTACTCTATCTCACAGAACGCATCATTCTGTACTGCATTCTCAGTTTAAATGCAGCGATCCAAAACAGTGAATCTAATCACCATTTAGGCAAAACTTGAAGAATGAGCCACACTGCTGACATGATCTAATCGCTAGCACACCCTGAGCACATGTGAGTTAACCTATTCCTCTTATCAGCGAGACATATCGGCATAATTTTTCATATCGGCCGATGCCAATATTTACATTTAAAGCCATTATCGGCCGATTCCGATATCAGTCAGATAATATCGTGCATCCCTACTATACAGTATTCAATGGAATTACGTCATAATTAACTGTAAAAGAAAATACATAAATATTAAAAGTAATCCCTTACTTTGCTTTTTCAAGGGAAAAGTAATTAAATTACAGTAATTACTTGGTAAAGCATTTCACCCAACACTATACATTACGTAAAAAAATGGAGTTGGTAAGATTTTTTTATGTTTTTGAAAGTCTCTTGAATGCTCATCAGGGCTGCATTTATGTGGTTAAAAATACAGTGAAACAAAAAATTAATGCTTTTACAGCTCTGTTTATATTTAACATACTTTATTTATTAACATATGTTACTGGGTTTGAAGTCAACATGATACAGCATTCACTACCAACGCACTGACAAACTGTTCATTAAAAAAAATGTAATTCGAGAGAAAGTAAACAGAGAATTTTGATTTCATATTAATAAACCTGTATTTACTGCAACAACAAGCTACAGAGACAAAAGGGGGAAACCCATGTGGCACCAAATAAGAAGCAATGACCTAACTGGTTTGCTTTTGAGGATTGATTTTCTTGCAAAGCGAGAGAGGGAGACAGACAGACAGAGACAGACTGGGAGACGGGGACAGAGCTGATGGATGCTGAGGTGCGTAAATAGGGTAGGTCAAACTTGAAGCCGAGGACATGTCCAACTTTCCCGGGCCCTGCCACTCAGATGAACTCATTAGAAGTTAATTAATCACATGCATCGATCTATTGTCACTTTCCTCTGCAGCTGCCTGAGAGAGAGACGGGGCTCAGGTTCTGCAGAAAAAGCTCTCCGTGTCAACATCCACATCCTTTAGGAGCGGTTTCTGCTGAGGCGCCAAATCCACACCAGAAATATGAGCAGGTTATCGGCTTAACAGGTTAGAATACGTCCTCTTTATACTTACGGTCGCTATAGATCTATCTTCATGTGTGCAGGAAATATACACACTCATACTCCACCTCGAAATGCATTCGGCTGAAGCGTATAAATGTGACAATACTGAAACTCTGCAAAACTTGGGACTGTATTTTTTTAACCTTGTGCAGTTTAATGAACCAACGTTACCAGGATGAAGCCTACAGCTTGTGTTGAAGAGAAATGTTTGATGTTGTTTAACCTTTCATTTTTCTTTCTGAATGGTCGGCTTGAAAAGAAATGCATTTATTAAAAATGTACTTGAAATACACTCACTTTCACTTATTTCTGCGCCACTAACACTTTCTGCTTCCAGTAGTGACGCTTGTGCTGTGTTTGCATACTTTATCACAGTTGAAGTGGATTAGATGCAATGTGTGTCAAATACACAGACGTTTCAGATGAAGCAACAGAAACCCTTTAAATGCAATAATTTATGCTTAATACTAGAATAAATTTCAGCATAAGACTATACTATTTACTGTACATACTAATAAAGTGGGGTCTATATTTTTATATTTCAGGGTCATATCAGTCTTTGATAATGTAAAAAATATAAAATAGAATTGTTTCTTTTCTTTTCTTTTTCTGATAGCGTAAGCAATGTTTATTTAACCAAGAAAAGTGACTGGGACATACACTCTCAGAAAAAAAGATGAAAAAGTTGTCACTGAGGTTTTGTACCTTATAATTAATTAATAAAATGATTTATTAAATCTAAATATGCATACAGCTCTGGTTTAAGCCAGCACTTAATCATCATTGTAAAAGACTTTGCATCATGTGCTTTAATTTAAATTGGTAGCATGTTCCACTACTGTGAGACCTTTAAAGCTCTTTGTCCTTTTGTGGTTCTGCATTAATCAATCCTACAGTTTCCACCAGCTGTACTGAACCTGGTAGTTCTACACTTATCATCCTGTCTAAGATGTGATTGTATTGATAGTTTTTACTTTTTATGAATGGACCAAGGTGAACATACTTAGACAAGTAAGCTATAGCTTCTGACCTTTAAATCAAAACATACTCATGATTTTATGACATCAATTACCGCTTTATTTAATCAGAAATACAGTCTAAATGTTATTTGAGTATTTTACTTAAATTTTATTAAAAGTAGGCCAACAGCGCCCCCTACAGAATTAAAACTCGTTACCGAACGAGGATTAGGACCCGGGGGAGGCTGCCGCTGCACGTGCTATTACTGTTTACTCTATCTCACAGAACGCATCATTCTGTACTGCATTCTCAGTTTAAATGCAGCGATCCAAAACAGTGAATCTAATCACCATTTAGGCAAAACTTGAAGAATGAGCCACACTGCTGACATGATCTAATCGCTAGCACACCCTGAGCACATGTGAGTTAACCTATTCCTCTTATCAGCGAGACATATCGGCATAATTTTTCATATCGGCCGATGCCAATATTTACATTTAAAGCCATTATCGGCCGATTCCGATATCAGTCAGATAATATCGTGCATCCCTACTATACAGTATTCAATGGAATTACGTCATAATTAACTGTAAAAGAAAATACATAAATATTAAAAGTAATCCCTTACTTTGCTTTTTCAAGGGAAAAGTAATTAAATTACAGTAATTACTTGGTAAAGCATTTCACCCAACACTATACATTACGTAAAAAAATGGAGTTGGTAAGATTTTTTTATGTTTTTGAAAGTCTCTTGAATGCTCATCAGGGCTGCATTTATGTGGTTAAAAATACAGTGAAACAAAAAATTAATGCTTTTACAGCTCTGTTTATATTTAACATACTTTATTTATTAACATATGTTACTGGGTTTGAAGTCAACATGATACAGCATTCACTACCAACGCACTGACAAACTGTTCATTAAAAAAAATGTAATTCGAGAGAAAGTAAACAGAGAATTTTGATTTCATATTAATAAACCTGTATTTACTGCAACAACAAGCTACAGAGACAAAAGGGGGAAACCCATGTGGCACCAAATAAGAAGCAATGACCTAACTGGTTTGCTTTTGAGGATTGATTTTCTTGCAAAGCGAGAGAGGGAGACAGACAGACAGAGACAGACTGGGAGACGGGGACAGAGCTGATGGATGCTGAGGTGCGTAAATAGGGTAGGTCAAACTTGAAGCCGAGGACATGTCCAACTTTCCCGGGCCCTGCCACTCAGATGAACTCATTAGAAGTTAATTAATCACATGCATCGATCTATTGTCACTTTCCTCTGCAGCTGCCTGAGAGAGAGACGGGGCTCAGGTTCTGCAGAAAAAGCTCTCCGTGTCAACATCCACATCCTTTAGGAGCGGTTTCTGCTGAGGCGCCAAATCCACACCAGAAATATGAGCAGGTTATCGGCTTAACAGGTTAGAATACGTCCTCTTTATACTTACGGTCGCTATAGATCTATCTTCATGTGTGCAGGAAATATACACACTCATACTCCACCTCGAAATGCATTCGGCTGAAGCGTATAAATGTGACAATACTGAAACTCTGCAAAACTTGGGACTGTATTTTTTTAACCTTGTGCAGTTTAATGAACCAACGTTACCAGGATGAAGCCTACAGCTTGTGTTGAAGAGAAATGTTTGATGTTGTTTAACCTTTCATTTTTCTTTCTGAATGGTCGGCTTGAAAAGAAATGCATTTATTAAAAATGTACTTGAAATACACTCACTTTCACTTATTTCTGCGCCACTAACACTTTCTGCTTCCAGTAGTGACGCTTGTGCTGTGTTTGCATACTTTATCACAGTTGAAGTGGATTAGATGCAATGTGTGTCAAATACACAGACGTTTCAGATGAAGCAACAGAAACCCTTTAAATGCAATAATTTATGCTTAATACTAGAATAAATTTCAGCATAAGACTATACTATTTACTGTACATACTAATAAAGTGGGGTCTATATTTTTATATTTCAGGGTCATATCAGTCTTTGATAATGTAAAAAATATAAAATAGAATTGTTTCTTTTCTTTTCTTTTTCTGATAGCGTAAGCAATGTTTATTTAACCAAGAAAAGTGACTGGGACATACACTCTCAGAAAAAAAGATGAAAAAGTTGTCACTGAGGTTTTGTACCTTATAATTAATTAATAAAATGATTTATTAAATCTAAATATGCATACAGCTCTGGTTTAAGCCAGCACTTAATCATCATTGTAAAAGACTTTGCATCATGTGCTTTAATTTAAATTGGTAGCATGTTCCACTACTGTGAGACCTTTAAAGCTCTTTGTCCTTTTGTGGTTCTGCATTAATCAATCCTACAGTTTCCACCAGCTGTACTGAACCTGGTAGTTCTACACTTATCATCCTGTCTAAGATGTGATTGTATTGATAGTTTTTACTTTTTATGAATGGACCAAGGTGAACATACTTAGACAAGTCACATTACTTTGCCTCAACATGTCATGCGACTGAATAATTTTCTCAGAAAAGAAGATATCATCAGACTAATATGATTGCACAGCATCTCAAATGTTCCTCTGATGATTCTGAAATGCAAAAGCCAGAAACACAGCTAACGTTTACACTTTTCAGCAGAATGCTAACGTTGTCTCTGCATATTCAGCTGGGGAAGGAGAAAGTGTTTTAACATTTGGAAAAATGTCACACTTCAGCTTTAAACGCTTAAAATGTGCTGACTTAACGCTCAAGTATGTTTTTAAGAAATAGGCCAGTATTCATTTTGCCTCAGGAGTGTTCTGTAACATTTGTGAAGAGTATGTTTTATTTTAGTAGCTGTGGAATCGGGGTGGCAACACAGGTGTCAAATATGCAAAGTTTGTGCATGTGCAGTCTTTACCTCAGCCTGCTGCAGATACCATTTTCACCCAGGACTGAAACATGAGCGCTTGTTATTTTTGAGACGTTATTTTTTGACAATATCCCCACTGGAGGTGTAAAATGCTTTGTTTTCACTCACACTCCTGAAAATCATGCTCAAAGGTTATGCCATTTGAAATGTACAGTATAGCGCATGTAAATAATTTCAAGTCTCTTTCATAAAACTCATTATCATCCTTACACCTCTAACAACTGATTTTTAATACAAATACATATAAAGTGTCTCATAACTGTGTCAACAAGAATCCATAATGCCACACATGATGATATTCTATATTATTATGTAGGATCATATGCACTCTGTTCTTTTTGGTGTGTTCATTCCATTATGATATTTTCGTTTCCGTGTATTTTAAATGGGAAGTCAATGTCAAATGAACAGTGGCCACAAAAAGTTTTTGAACATTTGAGTCAGACTTAATAATGTCTGAATGGATTTTGTTATAATTTACAAAGACATTCATACATTTTAAAATGCAGCTTATGTGTCCAAATATGATTTAAGATGTAGTAGACAGCCATAAGATGTGTTTGTGTTGGTAATCAAATGCAGTGGCTGTGTGTAATGAAATTCTGAAGAGTACAGTAAACATACTGAATGATGACAAATGTTCTCTGTTCCCATTGGAATACAATGAAGACTATAAACGCTGTTATTTAATTTAACCACATAAAAAACAGCACCATATAACTTCTGAAGTCTGTGTTTTAGAGCTGTGGAAAAATTGATCAATATATTGATTTTGGCCCAGGCACCAACTTGTATGACATTGCATTGTTGTCGTGTGACAGTGGATACAGTTCACTGTAAAGATACTGACTGGTCACAGATTGACCTAAATGCATGAAACATGATATTATATGGTCTATGTACTGTAATGCTAGTACTGTATTTGTTTTTCTTTTTTGTCACAAACAAATCATTAACACCATCATACATAACTTTTTCTTTTGAACTTTCTATTCATCAAGGAATCCTGAAATTATATATACTGTATATGGTTTTTACTAAAATTACAAGCAGCAAAAACTGTTTTCAACAGTGATAATAATAAGAGCCATTATTAATAGTTGAGCACAAATGATAATAAATAAAAACATTATGATGATGATAATAATAATAATAATAATAATAATAATAATATCATTATAATCCTATAATATAATAAAGAATATAATCCTAAAAAATTAACAGTTTCTACAAAAATATTAGGAAGCAAAAATATAAATAATAATAAGAACCATTGTTACTACACGGTTGGTGCATTATTAACCATTGTTAATAATGCACCAACACATAAAATTATTATAAACTGGATGTGAAAGACCTTTATTGCCAGCGCTGCCCTCCAGCCCCGGCGAAATTATAGGGATATGGATCAGATGGGGTGATGGTTCTCCTGCTGATAACCGGCCTCCTCCTCATCAGCTGCCTGCAGTGCAGATTCAAGATATAGAGAAAGATGCTAGTCCTTTGTTCTGCCCCAAGCTTAGTGGGGGAGGGTTACGGAGGAAGAAGAGCCCATGGGCGGCTCAGAGTCAAACAGTGGCAGACAGATTAGACCACTAGACAGCTTAGGGCAATCCGCAATGACAACATCTAACCTGAGACACTCCCAGCAAAGCAGACATGTTTCCATCCAGCACACAAGGTCAGTTCACATTTTCTGAATGAATAAATAAACAAACAAAATATAATGTATATAATAATTATTATTATTATTATTATTCATAATTATTGTTTATAATTATTTGTAATTAATAGCCTAAATAATAATAATAATAATAAATAAATAGTAATCAATGACTGTTTACAGCATTGATAATAAAAATAACTGACTCAACTATTTTCTGCAATTCTCCAGCTGTGGTCCTTGGAGAGTTTTTAGCCACTCAAACTCTCCTCCTCACCGTGCATTAGGATGCTATAGACACACGTCCTCTTCCAGGCAGGTTTGTAACATTTTCTGTTGATTGGAAATTCTTAATTATTGCCCTGATGGTGGAAATGGGGATTTTCACTGCTCTAGCTCTTTTCTTAAAGCCACTTTCTAATTTGTGAAGCTCAATTATCTTTTACTGCACATCAGAAATATATTCTTTGGTTTTTCTCATTGTGATAAATGATTAATTTGGAATTTTGGTATGCTCAAAATTGTAAATATGAATGGGAATATACTTCACAGATATTTTACTCATAAGAATTTCTAGGGGTGCCAATAATTGTGTCCAACGTGTATTTGAGAAAAACATTTATTTCATAATTAGATTTTCCCCCATTTTCAATTGTTTTAGTTCAATGAAAGGTTAGATATTTGTAATTTTTTAGTAAATAAAAGTTAAAAATGAGTAACAATGCAGATTTATTTTCACAGCCTTCTTTGATCATATTTACCAAGGGTGCCAATAATTCTGACCACTACTGTATATAAGAAAAAGTAATTCGTTTTATAGGTCATATATTACAACAAATCACAAATTAATCAACAGAAAAGTTTATTTATTTTTTTGCATCAATTATAATGAGTAATAATAAATGATTAATTGATAAGAAGTAATTGATGCTACAAAATTTAGCCTTGCCATCACAAGAATAAATTACACTTTAAAGCAGTGTTTCTCAACCCTGGTCCTGGGCGCCTCCAACACTGCACATTTTGTATGTCTCCCTTATCTGGAGTTTCTTTTAATGAGCTAATGAGTTGAATCAGGTGTGTTTGATTAGGGAGACACACAAAATGTGCAGTGCTGGGGGGCGCCCAGGACCAGGGTTGAGAAACACTGCTTTAAAGTGTATAAAAAAAAAAATTAAATTAAAAAAATTAAATGGTAAAAATTTCTCACAATATTAGTACTGTTTTTACTGTATTTTTTATCAAATAAATGCAGCTTTGTTTACCATGTGGACTTTCTTCCATCAAAAACATTTAAAAAATCATAATTGTATATTTAAAAATAATAACCTGCATGGTCTTTTAATATTCAGCCATGTCTTTTCTTCTCACTATATTTGATTACAACAAATCAAAAATTAATCCACAGAAAAGTTTATTTTTAGTTTAAAAAGAGGCCCATCAGCCATTCAGATTCTAGAGATGAAACACTAAAACTTCACCATCACAGGAAAAGTGCCTGTGTATCAGCCTTCCGTTCAATTAGCAAATCCCTCTTTCCCACGGCTGATGCTTTAGGAATAAGCTAAAAGGTTTTTACTTCCCTCACTGAAGTCTCTCATGCATATGCCGAAGTATTTTAACAGTAGATTAATGCAGCGACGTTATGAGGACCTTGGATCTGTGCACTTGTGCGCGTGTGTATGTGCAAATATCAGCAGAGGTCAGACCTGCCATTATACCAAATTATAAATATTTTGTCAACTAATCAGTGGAGGCTTAGCAAGAAAAGAGCGAAAAAGCAAGTGAGAGGGAGAGAGAGTCTCTGCTTACCCGTAGCAGCTGTGCTCTCCATACATATATATATATATATATATATATATATATATATATATATAAATTATATATATATATATATATATATATAATTTGTGTGTGTATGTGTTACGATATAACTAA
>NW_015536624.1:2093575-2098582 GCF_001515605.1 Sinocyclocheilus anshuiensis | reverse complement strand
CCCCTAGGCTGTGCTCTCTACATATATATATATATATATATATATATATATATATATATATATATCCCTTCTAAGTCAGCATCTGACTAGTGGAGGTCCTGGCTCACTAAGTGACCTAATCATAGAATAGAATAGAATAGAACAGAATAGACAATTCATACATTAGAAATAATTTATGGCGTGTTGGCCTTGTGATAAAGTTTTCACCTACCATGTGAGGCGACCACTGTTCAAATCCCGGCCTAATGTTAAAATTATATTTGATACAGCTTTTGTTAATTATTATTATTATTATTTTATTTTTTTTGGTGGAAACGGTGATAAACTACTGTTAACAAATGTGGGTAGTTTTATTATTTATTTAGTTTTATACAATTTATATATTAAATTGTAAATCAAATGTAACTGTAAAGACTTTTATAATGTTACAAAGATTTCTATTTTAAATAAACATCAAAGAATCGTGGAAAAAGTATAATGCTTTCCACAAAAATATTATTCAGCAAAACCTTTTTTCAACATTGAAAATAAATAATAATAATAATAATAATAATAATAATAATAATAATAATAATGTTCCTTGAGCAAGAAATCAGCGTGTTGAATGATTTCTGAAGGATCATGTGACACTGAAGACTGGAGTAATGATGCTGAAAATTCAGCTTTGCGTCACAGGAATAAATTACATTTTAAAATGTATTAAAATAGATAACAGTAATTTTAAATTGTAATAATATTTCACAATATTACTGTTTTTATTATATTATATTATATTATATTGCAAATATTTATAACATTACATTTTAACATTAAAACATTATATTTATATTTATAAATATAAAAACAACCACAATTCTGCAACATGTCTCCTTTTAAGTTCCACAGAAACAAAAGTTAGTTTTGAGCAATATGAGAGTGGTTAATGTAAATGCTGACAGGATGAAGTATGGCTTCACCACAAAGAGTGCATGCTATGCTGCTTTAGAATCTGGCTGAAATCAGAGATCTTAGGAGGAGGCATAAATATTCTGCCTACTTTTTGGAACAGCCTACATTCATGATTCCAATCCATAATATGGGAGTGGGAGTTCTTTCTAACATCAGCAATATTGATGACTCGCTCTTCCTCCTTCAGCAGCTACTTCAGGACAACTCATCTAACCACATCAGAGCAAAATCTCCTGTGATTAATGTCTGATGAGATTAGAGTACCGCTGAATTGTTTAGTGCTACAACAAGGTTGACATCAACAAAGTCACAATGGGTTGAATTGCGGCGAAGTGCACGGCCGGCGTAGGATAATGATATTTTTAAGGTTGGTGATGCTGGGAATTCATGGACTTAATGGGCTTACAAGTTCACTAGCAGCATCAGAGAGCTGTTAAAAGTAAGAATACGTCTTCTATTCAAGTGAGAAAATAAGCCAGTCACTTCAAAAGCCACCAGGTGAGAGTAAATCAATACTATCAATACTAGTGTCCTTTAATATTACTAAATGCAGATGCTACAATAAAAATATAAAGAGACACAAAAAGCTTTTGATAGTGAAGGGACTGTTTACAATATATGCCTAACAATCTCCTCCTTAATGCCACTCTGAAACCGTGACCTGCTTAAGTCTTTGCAGGTCACCGAAGAAAAGAAAAGTCCCACTTTAAAAGCTCATCTACTGTTAGGCAGCACATTAAATCAAGGACATCCATTTATGCTACCTGCTCTTGAAAGCCACTCTCTTTAATTCACATCTGACGCGTGCTTGAATGTACAGAGCTATAACCGGCTTCGAAACCTGTCATCTTGGCCGACTTCTGTCCTCGTACGGCACACGTGTAAAAATCACATTTTCCCCCAACAAGTAACACAATTAACCTCGCCAGCCAGGAACACGCTCCACATATTTGTAAAAGGAATTAAGACGCTATTGTACATGAAAGCCGCGCAGGCTTGAATCATGCCATATAGACCTTGTGAAAAAGTGGAAAAGTCATGGTGGCTTTGAATGCTTTTGTGCTAAAAACCCCATTTACCAGCCTTCAACCATGACTTGGTTTTCATCATGAAAATGTTTCTCTGCAGGCTTTTGTTTATGTGAATATATTCCTATTGCGCGCTATCCTAATATGGGGACGCTTCCTGAAAAATAGTCTATTTTAAATATTTCTGAAAATGAATTGATAGAATTGCACTACATGGGTCCATGAAGACAACCTCGGGTTATTTCATTTTGAGAGAAAGCATGAAAATAGATCTTTCCACACTATGGCAGGGATGTTAGAATCCCAATTAATTTGATATATGTTGTGTTTTCCCCCTCCATCTCAGTGTTATTTCAACAATAATTACCAGGATCTTCGAGGTCGTTAACTAACCGCAGTCAAATGCCAGTATCTGTGTTTGAAACCTCTCATTAATTATTACACGGAATCTCTGGAATACGTGATTCTGATTGGTTAATTGCACCATGCAGCAGTCTGATATTTCCTGATAGAGTGCATTTGTCCCACCCACTTTTTTAGTGGCCTTGGTTCCAGAAGTATTTTTCTCATAGGGATTCCATTCATTTTTCCCATAGAGCCATAAACCAAACTAACCAGCTCAAAAATTAAAAGTATTTGGAAATTGGACAAACAGACAAAGGTACAAGACTGTGTACTTACAGTAACGGTTTTAATAAGGGCAATAACTAAATTGTGAATGACATGAATTAAAAATGATGGACAAACATACAATGATTGATTTAGAGATGTTGATTATATATAGAAACAATATATACATGTATTGCAAAATATGCATGCAAATACATGGGTAGTTAGAGAGATTTGGAAAACTTTAGCAGATGCTAAAATGTTCTATGGTGCGACTTGTGACTTGCTTTGGTGTGAATCATGTGTAATGTAGTTTTTCACCGTGAATTTCGCTGCTGAACACAATTATCTTTAAAAAAATAATACATTAAAATAAAGCAGGATGATGGCTTCAAAAAAAGCATATGCCATAGATTACAACATCATAACTCAGATCAAGTCTGTCTTCAGATGTTTAAAAGTTATTGTTCAAAATCAATTTCACTATGGAAATAAATGGGATTTTTACTTTAGTCCAATGAAATTGGCACTACTTTCGTATCTTACGAGTTACTAATCTAAAAGTAATCAAATAGTAGTCAGAACACTTGGCCTAATATGTGTAATCCAATAGATTACGTTACTAACCACACATTTTCGTCATGCCATTTGTAATCAGTAATGGACTACATAGGGTATACCCAGACAATCTGGCTGCTGAAGCCAAATTCTCATTTCCAGTCTTCTCTAACCACCATCCAACCCTGAGACAAGAGATGAAGGATACATTTACATGATGGCATTTACTTCCTGTTCTCAATTAACAGGTGTTATTGATCACCTGTCAGCTCTCTGACATTCAGTAAGTGTAAAGTGTGTGTGTGCGTGTGCGTGCGTGCGTGTGTGTGTGTGTGTGTGTGTGCATGTTTGAGGAGCTACAATATTCTATCACATTTATTTTGTTTACAAATAGTGCCGTAAGCGATTTCAGTAAGACTGTGCACGCTCTCAATGAAACCCCACCCTCCAAAGACATGATAGCCAATCAAATGTCAGCAGTGTCAAAGTGCAAAATGATGACAGGAAGAGAGCATCTGTTAAGGTTTGGTCACAGGAGAAATTAAGTCATTGCAATAGGAATCCACACAATCGAAAGTTGATTCCTTTTCACTCATTTTGAAGTTGGTCATTATTTGACGTAATTTGCTGCACCGATCAACAGCCCAGCTAACATGAAACTTCCACAGAACTTTGGCTAATGTTATAAACAAACATTCTTCCAGTAACACTAATAGAAAGCTCATTCAAAGTGATCTGGTCTTTTTAATTAGGTTGACATTAGCACAAAATGTTATTTATATATCATTCATGGAACATTTTTTTCTTAAATATTTAAGTTGGACATTTGTCTAATGTTTCTTTAAACATTTCTACTTGTTTCAGAGCATTCAGAGACTATTTAAAAATAATGTTTGCATAATGTTCACAAAGTTATCAAACTGAGCATCCATTGATGTTTTCTGTTACGTTTGTATAACCAAGAAATGTTTATAGAACATTTAAAAACTGGACATTTTGAATTCAGGAAAAAAAAAAAACATTAGCAAAGCATTCAAAAACCCAAAGAGACCAAAATAGATCAATAACAATCAATATCTTTTAGCAGTGCATTTTTGTAGAATTACATTTCTCTCAAATTCCAAAACTATTATGATTCACAAAATGGATATTCTCATTAATTTTAAGTTTGTCAATCCTTACCAGGTATTGTACCTTGAATTATTAAGCCAAATGTTGACTCACTCAAGGGAATTTACCTTACTTTATGTATAGTAGGCCTATTCCTCATTTGTTTCTGTCTAGTTTAACTACAGTATAAGCGTTGCAAATTATGCATAGTACAATGAAAACTGCACTTCACCTGCTTCTAAATTTCCTATATGTGCAGGAGATGAGCTTTCACAAAAATACATAAGGCATAAAAGTATAGATCAAGTGACATGCTAAAGCATTTCTAGAGATGTACAAAGGGTGCTTCAGACTTTCGTTAAAGGGGTGGTTCACTGGGTTTTTTCTAGGCTTGATTGTGTTCATGGGGTGCAGTCTAACATGTGTTAATGCTTCGTTTTTTTAAAAACTCATTATTTTTCACATAATTTACCTTTATTCCACACCACTCTGTCCCTTCTCTGAGAAACGGACTGATCTTTTCCTGTTTTTATGAAGCCCCGCCCTCAGAAATAGGCGATGGGCTCTGATTGGTTAGCTAGCCCAGTGTGTTGTGATTGGCTAAATCGCCTCTAGTGCGCGTCTAAGCGTCCCGCCCCTCACCTCAGTGGCACGTGCTCTGGTTGTATTGTAAACAACGGCGTCATTAATATTGCTTATCAGTTTGAGCCCGATTGAGAAGCAGAGGATATTATTGAAGAGGATCGTGCAGAAC
>NW_015536624.1:2049926-2091160 GCF_001515605.1 Sinocyclocheilus anshuiensis | reverse complement strand
TCTAAAGCAGCGCAGCATGGCCTCGCCCCCTTTGCTGCCTTTTCCCGAGGGCGTGGTTTATCTGGGTTTGTGATGTCACGAACCCGGGAAGTAGCTCATTGTAGTCCCTACCAGCCGGTTTTGTAGGCATTAAACTGTCAGAATTTTAAAAGACGATATCTCCGTTTGCATTGAACTTTCAGCTTCGTAACTTTGCAGATATTGTTTATGCTCAAACAGCAACATTACACACTAACTAACGTTAAAAAAGTGAAATCGCAATCAACCACCCCTTTAAGAGTGGCGCCATATTTATTGTTTCACAGGAATGAAAACAAGGCTCATTTTCATCCACGTACAATTCAATGTGGAGTCTGCTATATTGGGTCTATTAGCTACTTAACTGCAACTTTTGATTCAGTTAAAAGTTTGGTTGAACTTGCATTAGTATTCCAACATCATAAACTATAAAAATCCAAGAAACCGAACCTGTCAGATGTGTCTCAAATGGACGTAATGCGATGTGACTAACCGTTTGAGCTCTATGTGGTGACCAACCTCCCCTGAGAAACTCTCTGGCTTAATTTTCATCCCTCAGGGTATGGATCAGTTCTCCACAAGGGCGTTATGTGCTCGCCCCAACACGTCTGGGGTGGCTTTTACGAGGAAATCCTGTTGGCTTTAAGGAGCAGACACAAAAAGCAGACAGCTGTTTAATTGGATAACGGACAGCTATGGACAGACAGCTAAAAGAGTGTGGCCGAGGGGTGGAGAAGCTTTCATAACGGCCCATAGACTGGGAATCTCTGATGGCGTTGAGGAAAAACCTGATCTTTAACTGTGTGTGTGCTAATGCCGTCATAATGCCCACACTGTTATTGGGTTACAGAAGCAGTGGCTGCAGAGTAAGACTGCTGTAACGGAAGAACGGTCAAACATTATCTCTGTTTGTTATTTCATTCTCAATCTCTCCCTTTCTCATTCTGTCACTGAACCAGTGTCATCCATCTATATTTCTCTTTCTTTGTACTCTCTCTCACACATACACACACTTCCTTAGATGCACAAAATAATCACACAAAAACAGGTTATATATCGGTCAAAATAAAAGAAGCTGGCTTTTATTTTTGCATTATAACATTAATAACAATTTTCTTTCAAAAGTTATTGAAATTCATCTAAATGATTTTTTTTTTTTTTGGTAATTCCTATATAGAGCACTGCAGTAATGATGCACTTTTATAGGCCAAATTGGCAGTTAACATCATCCTGATTCCCTCCACAAAATCCCAGTAGGATTTTTACATTGGTTTTTGGATTACTGCAGAACATAAACTCTGTGACCAACAAAAGATTATGATTATTACACATTTTGTTCATCATGATAATCTTCACAAACGAACACAACTTTTATCAATTTTACAGAAGTAAAAAGCTAAATGTAGGCAATGGTTTCCAAATTTTTTTTACATGCGGTAATTTAGCCAATGACGTGAGTTTGGGGACGGATTATCTGTTTGTCTGACCAATAGCATGGAGGGAATGTTCAGGAAAACCTGCTTGAAATCTACCTTTCCCACAATGTCCACAACTTTTCAGTGACCTACATAGAGAAAATGATACTTTGCTTAAAGAACATGAAGCCTATTTTTGGGACCATTTAATTAGTTTCTCTCATCCCAGTTTAATATGCAAAAATGCAAAGTAAGCAACTCATAGGATGAATTCCACCAAATATATATATATACATATATATACTCCAGTCAGCTGTATGAGACAGAACGACACATTCACAATCCTTCCAAACAACAAGAGCAAAATTCCCACTAATCAAACTCGAACAGAACAGACAGACACAGTTCGATGGTCGATTCTTTCTATAAAAAAATGTGTCATTTTTTGGATGTTAAAACTTTTTCCTGACCCAGTTTGATATGAGGTCACTCAAAACATTGGCTCAACCAATGGCGTGAGTTTGGGGGCGGGACTATCTGTTTGGCTGAACAATGTCATGGAGGGAGTGTTCAGGAAAACCTGTTTGAAAAAATTTTTGAGCAGAAGTTACACATTTCACATTTCATTCTCTTCCAAAAAAGTCACTCACTTTTTGAATATTCATTTGTTTTAATTTTGTGATGCAGACCTTTTCCCGCAACGAGTTCTTCACTGACATACATAGAGGCTCGGACCAGTGCTAGAGAAACACAGAGGAATCATGAGGCATTATGAACGAGCTGGGAGATTTGAGTGCGGAGAGACAGCGAGGGTGAGGAGGGCACATTTTACCAAAGCGCTGCGTGGAAGGTTTTCTGAGGTCACTGATCAAACAGTTTTCGGAAAATTAATAGGAACTTCCTGTCACTTTCTGGATCAATGGAAGTTGATTGATCCTCATCCTAATGCTAAGGGCGGCTTTGAGGAGACCTGAAAAATCAGCCTGAAAAGAAGATGATGAATCAAAGCGGCAAAACAACTGACAGGCCTGCAGATGCCAAATAATATTGGGTTATTTTTACCATGTTTAATGGGAAGCCTGTAATGAACTGACATTGGTCTTCAAATTAAAACTCAAATTAATTGGTCCTAATTGGTTTATTTTGTGCACACTGTTAGACACAATAACATCTTGTAATGATCTTATTTGGCCTTAAACTGTGTCTCTGGTGTCAAGTAAATATTTTGTCCTCCCTGAAAGCAAAGAACATTTCATGTTCAACAGACATGTCTATTTGGAGCACAATTTTAAACCAATCAGATTTAATGTGGGCTGCATTGAAATGCGCGGAAAATAAAAACAAGCTACCAAACTGTTCCACATAGTACCTATCTCACAATGAAATGTAGTGAGAGATCTTTTCTCCAGGACTTGTGACATACATCCAACGGATTATCAAAAAAAGAAATGTAGAGCAGGTTCTTGGTTCTATGCATTGGTCGTTGATTGGATTTTGAGATGTAAGCATTGGAGAAGTCTGTCATTTTCACTGAAAAGTCCAGTTTGACATTTCGATTATACATTACGAGGTCAAGCTTGTTTTAAAAAATGAAACATGCACAGATAAACTGTCCACAATAAGATCTAACATGCATTTAGAAAATATATAGAATTTTTGACGACTTAAGAAGCAAAAAAGTGCATATGTGCATTTTTAAGACAACAATTCATACAATATGACAAACTGCTTGTGATGTTCCGCAATTATAAGTTAATTTGAACAAATAATAAATGCAAATGCACACACTAAAAAATGGTGATGAAACAATTTTCACTCAGAAATTGCTACTAAATTTCACAATTACAAAATTGTAACGGACTGGGAGTGACAATGGGGATAAGATCCAAATGCGAGCTTTATTGTACAGATCGTGGTCAAGACAGGCAGGGTCGAACACCAGCAAACAATAGTATCCAATAGTGATGTGACGTTCGACACCGAGGCTTCGAAGCTTGTATCAAAAAAACGAAACATCTCAGAGTGAAGCACTGTACCGGAGCTTGATTCATTTTGCCAAAACCACGTGATCTGTGATGTCCGAAACATCGTTTTCGCACACAACCACGTGACTGCTTCGTATTCTGATTCAAATAACGTGAACCACTTGCGCAGTTTCAGGTGTCACTCACTTCTTTGAAAAGAATAAATCATAATACAAATAAATATTTGCATGTGTAGTTTTGTGCATGTTCATTTTGTATTAATTCCTGGTTCAGACACTTTAACTGACCATTCTATGATAATCTTCGGTTATTTTGATCATAGCCTATATATGCCTACAGCCTTGCCTATTTTGCGCAAATGTATTCACAGACTCATGTATTCATATTGTGTAATACAATGACTGACATGAAGACTTATTTATATAGACTTCATATTTTCTTTGCTTTATACAGGTTTTCATAGCACAAACTATGTTATTATCTGAAACAAACAACCCAGCCAAAAATGGCTGGGTCGTCTGGGACGCAAAGGCAGCTTTTTCCACCTTTTGACCACAAGACGTCGTTAATGTGCACCGTCTTGAAAAGCTTTGAGTAAAAAACCTTTTTAGATACAGTTGAGGGGAAAGCCTGGGTGCTTCGCAAAGCTTCATTTTTCCATCACTAGTATCCAAGGCAAGACAAAGAGTAATCCAAAAACAGGCAATGGTCAGGGCAGGCAGCAAACAATCACAAAACAAGGAAACAGTCCAAGGTCAAAAACACAGGCAAGGCAAAAACAAGGCAGGAACGAGGTAAGGCAGAAACAAGACAAGCTAAACATGGAAAACGTTCAGTAGTGTCCTTTTATATTCCTCCTGAATGGAGTCAGCTGTGAGTGCAATCAGTTCCTATAGGCATGGGATGTTATGGGAAATCCGTGAAACAATGGCAACGGTCCAGGATGGAGTGCCCTCTAGAGGAGCTTGTGGGCACTCCAACTGGACATCATGACAAAAATAAATGAAACCCTTTGAATTAAACACAACATTTTGAAGTAAAAAGACTGAAATAGTTTATTTTTTCTGCAAACCATACACTGATAATCATTGTTTTATTTACAACTTTTTTACAGTGCAGCTTCTAAATCAAAACCGTTTTCTGTATACTGTATGTACAACTTTAGACTTTATTTTGATCATATCTTCGTGATTTAATTGTACATTTGTAAATATGTATAAAGATTTATGTTTTAAAAACCATCCTCTATAGTGATACTGTAAGTATGTGTGCTAGAAACACATTATGAACACTAATGAGATGATGTTGAAATGCCTTGTCATCGTACAATGCTTGTCGCTGCTGGTTAAGAAAAAACTCAAGATTAAGATGGAAGAGACAGGATTTACCGCTTGTTGCTGTAGTGCATCATACCTGGTTCTTCTGATCACATTTGATGCCAAACCACAGTCTTACATCCATTCTTCAGCACTTTGCCACCCTGATTCCTCTTATCTCTGGAATTAACAGAAGAATATATGCCTATTTTGTTATATTTAAAATGACAAAGCTGTCATTACTGTTTCAGTCCAGTTTCAGTGTCACATGATCCTTCAGAAATCATTCTATAATATGCTGATTTGCTGCATAAGAAACATGTCTTATTATTATCAATGTTGAAAACAGTTGTGCTGCTTCATATTTTTGTGGAATCATGATTCTATTCATCAAAGAATTCTGAAAAAAAGTGATTAAATAGACTAGAAAGCATTAATTGAAATATAACTCTTGTAACATTATACCATACAGCTTTACTGTCACTTTTGAACAGTTTAATGCATCCTTTCTGAATAAAAGTATTCATTTCTTAAAAAGAAATAAATCCTACCGAATGGTAGTGCAAGCAAACTAGAATTTTTATTACATTTTATGAAGAATGTACATTTTCTGTTTCTCAGTGCATTGATGTTACAGTGCTGTAGTTGGTTGCCAAGGCATTGCAATTTGGCTGCTAGGGGGTTCTGTGTGGTTTCTAGAGCATTGCTAAGTTGCTATGGCATTCTGGGTGGTTTCTAGGGCATGCTAAGTGGTTGCTAAGGTGCTGTGGGTGGATACTTACTGGTTCAGGTCAAAAAGTCTATGTTTCTTTTCATCATACAGTAGGTTGTTCCAAAAGGTTGGCGTGTTAGTCCATGCATGCTGCAAATAAATCCTAGATGACAACATGACAAAAATGTTTACAACAAATAAGCAAAATCATTATTTTTTTCTAAAAATTATACTGTAGCTCAGTGTAATCAAAAATGTATTATTTTACTCCAGCATTTCTGCCTGCTAAGCATTTTTATTCTTATCATATCACACATGCTATTGTCAAATTGTAATGAAGGCAATAGCGGGTCGGCTCTCCCATGGGGTGTACTATTTGTGTGGCCTGCAGAGTTACTTCCTATGTAGAGTGTCCCAGATCTGTCACTTATGAGGTTCATCAGAAGTGTATCAGTTAGGATGCTCCCTTTGAAGGCAGCTAACTGTGAGGCAGCTCACTAGATTTTGGAACAGAGCTTACAGTATGATATTCTACATTATTTTGATTGATTAACCCTCCTGTTGTGTTGAGTTATGACTTTTGTACTGCGGGCCAAATTGATCCTAATTAGTTTTCATGCAGTTCGCCAAAAATCAACACTAAAGATAACTAAAGATTGATGTAAAAACAGAAAACCTCTATTGTAGCTTGCCAGAGACTAATAAATACGTGTGCGAGAGACATTATAAGCTCCTATTGTATTAAAAAAATAGTTTATCTATAAACTAAAAAAAAATAAAAATAAAATCCTTTCGTATGACTAAAGGTTAGACCTTAGACAGGGTAGACGGCATTTTGAATTTTTTCTTGAATGTAAATTTTATGAGAGATAAACCTAGTCTTTACAATGGCACACACTGTGTATACAAAGCCATACATGTACTTTCCATAACATGGTCAACTCACAACTGTTTTACTTTTGGATGCATTTATAGTTAATAAATTACATTATGAAAGGAATAATTGACGACAGGCCACCCAAGGTGGTTTTGGACCCATAAAAAGATGTTAGAAAAATTATTTTAATTTGAAGCTAGAAGCTGCCATCATGTTTTAAAAAATAGTAATTTCAAAACAACAGCAAAAACTAAAACTAATGTATGTAAAAAAAAATCTCAAGCTTACTGAAGGCAAGTAAACAGTCTAATTATTAATTACAAGCAAAAGGATACTGTAAATAAATATATGAATCAAAAATAAGACACACATTCATGACAATATTTCAAGAAGAAATAAATTGTTTAATCAGTCTTTTAAGTAGTTTAAAAATTAAGTGTGGGCCGCAACAAGAGTAAATTAAAGGAATAGTTCACTCAAAAAAGAACATTTGCTGAAAATGTACTTACCTTCAGGCCATCCAAGATGTAGATGACATTGTTTCTTCATTTGAAAAGATTTGGAGAAATTTAGATTGCATCACTTTCTCACCAATGGATCCTCTGCAGTGAATGAGTGCATGAGTGTAAGAAAAAAAGAAACAACATAATTTCAGCTTTTGGCCAAAATACAAGTCTATAATCCATAATATTGCTTCCTTTAGTGAAAAAGTACATCCTCTGTTGTCCTCTCAAATCAAAATCCACAGACATATTTGTTTAAAACTTTGCTTGATCTGTGCATATTTCTCTCCTGATTCAGACGAGTCGACTTTGTCACTGGAGAAAGCAATATTATGCATTATGGACTTAAGTTGAAAACAGCTTAATTATGAATTTGTTTATAACAATCACAGCGTTTCACTTCACAAGATAATGACTGGAGTGGTGTGGATTACTTGTGGATTATTGTGATGTTTTTATCAGCTGTTTGGCAAAAAACAAACTCATACAGTACATGATGAATGACCTGAGGGTGAATAAAGTTTCAGCAAATTTTCATTTTTGGATGAACTATTCCTATAGAGTTACGCACAGACTTTTAATGCTAGTTTTCAGGTTTGTTGGAATCTCTTACCTATTTGAGCACCTGTAATAGCGATGCCTGTCTTAGCAAACACCACAGAAGAACAGGCTCAAACATAAAACCTCAAAATAAGCAATTATCTGGCACAGGCGAATTGGCAGAAACATGTTCTCCTCTGGTTTCTTTCTGCTCATTAGCACTCCCCATCTTTAGATGTGTCCTCTTTTAGCACACTCTTTTCTCATTTTCCTCTCTCTCTCTCTATCTCGGTCTCGGCCTGTAGGCACGGGTTCTGTCTCCTGCTCTGTGCTGGTAATAAATGAGGGGGCTGTTCGGGCCGCTGGCACTCGCAGGGGGGCTAAATTACCACCATTGATTGTCCGCCTTCGACAACCTGACAAAAGACTTGATCACTCATCTTGTTAAAAGAGGATTACCGTGATGTTTGCATCTTGATACGCCCATAAAGATCTCTTATTCTCTCTTTGCACTATCATTCTTGTTCCTTCACTCATTTAAAGCATTAAATGGTTTCTTTAAACCATAATTATTGTAATCACGCTGTTTAGAGCAGCTCTTCTGTAGACGGCGCTGTCAGAAGTATCTCGCGGGTGATGAAGGATCGAACATCTGCATAGGGAGAATTGTTATTTTCTAGCGGCTGCCACACTGAATGTTTCTCAGACTAAATAACGCTCTTACTGCATTGCAGTTTTGACACTCTTATGGCGGTAGAGCTGTATCATCACCGTGAACTCTGGAGTATTTGTGGGTTGGTCTTTTTAACGCAACTTCTATAAACCACATTTTATAACGTTTGAAATGGAGGAGCAGTGACTGATGTGCTGATCAACAAAAGTTTCACACGGTCTCATCAGTACTTTACAAATGCAGCATTGTAGCACAATGTTTTAGTGATGTTATGCATGTGCACATTTGTAATTTAGTGAACCTGCTTGTTATGAAAATGTAAATATTTATTGTATGTTTATATATAACTAACAATTATAACAGCTAGACTAACACTAGCTTCTCTATTATTTTTGTATTCTATCTATTTATTTTCTTTTTATTTATTATACAATTAACAAAAGCAAAAAAGGCCTCTAACACTAGCTTGCTCTATTCTTTTTCTATTCTATCTGTTTTCTTTTTATTTATTATATAATTAAAAAAAACTTGCTATGTGTACTGCGTTAAGCTAACTGAAACTTATATATATATATATATATATATATGAACAATGAATATATGAAAAAAAAACTATTCAGATTTTTTTAGTTTGATTCATTGTTCATGAGTTCTCGAATATGACAAATATTTGACAAATATTTTTTTAAAGAAAAATATAAAATATAAAAAAATAAATATTATAATATACTCATTTATTATTTAAAAAGAAGACAATGTAAATATATTGCATAGGACTTTTGAGAACTTGTGAGCAATGACTTAAACTAAGAAAAATATATAAATAAATCTAAAATATAATAAATAAATAAATAAATAAATACATACATACATACATACATAAATATATGCACAAAAACAGATTCAGTATTCCTCAAAAAGAGTGAAATGCAAACTCAGGATATGATGCAAACCTGCAATAATTAAATATTTCAAACATACTTTATGTATTTAATCCCATTTTATTAACCAGTGTCTTCGCTGCTGACCTTCAATTATCCAATTCAACCATACTAATAAGCAAAAATGACTTTAGATAAACATAACATTTGGGTTTAATTTTTTTATTGCTGAAGAGTGTTGAACTTTCTTCTCCTGCGTTCTACTGTACAGACGCGAATTTACATTTTCTTCAACCTGAGGCTCATTTATTTCACTTTTGGTGTGAAAGGGCTTTTACATCTGCAAAATAGAATTGTATATATTAAAAACAAGCAGGCAAGCCCTGCCCAGATTTAAAAAGTAACGCAAAAGTAACGTAACACATTACTTTCCATAAAAGGTAACTAAATAACGTAATTACACTCTAAAAATGCTGGGTTAAAGAAAACCCAGTGCTGGGTGAAATATGGACAAACCCAGCAACTGGGTAATGTGTAACCCAATCTTCTGGGTAGCGTTTTTTAGAGTGTAGTTACTTTTTTATAGAGTAACGCAACATCGTAATGCATAACTTTTAAAAGTAACTTTCCCCAACACTGTATATATATATATATATATATATACAGTGCTTGAAGTGGGCCGGTACGCAAGTACGCAAGTTCTTCTGTATTTTAGTCTTTAGCGTACTGGCACTTTTTCATGCGTACCGGCCAGGGCTGGATTGGTAATCGGTTTTGGATCAAGTAAATGCAGGCTTGGTGAGCAGAAGATAATTCTTTAAAAAACATTAAAAATCTTACTGTTCAAAAACTTTTGACTGGTATAGTGTGTGTGTATCTATCTATCTATCTATCTATCTAGATAGATAGATAGATAGATAGATAGATACAGAGACAGACAGACAGACAGACATATAGTCTGGATCTATCTATCTATCTAGATAGATAGATAGATAGATAGATAGATAGGCTGACGAGCCGGGCGTGGCCAATGATTCGTTTCCACTGTCGGACCAGCGCTACTCTAAAAACCCACCCTTAACACACCTTTCTGAAGCAAACGGCACACAACATTTCACCAGCGAGGGGAAAAATGAATGAAAACTATCGCAAAATGAACTTGACAGAAGCGGACGTTTCATCCTTATAAAGATTTAAAAAGTCTCCAGCATTGATATTTTACCAATGATTTACGATTAAAAAGGTGACAGCAATTTATTACTTTGTGTCAGAAGTGTGCGCATCAGTGATGCTAAATCCAACTAATATGTTTAATTATTTCACATAAAATGACAAAACACATACTTGTTCTGTCGCCGCTGCTCTATTTATTTGTAATCACAAAAATGCATAAAACAACACAGTCCATTTAAGTCCAAAGGCATACACGAATAAAACCATAGAAAAACATTGATAAACCCATGTTTGCATCAACTTCTTTAGAAAGATGGAGAAATTATATACATTTTCCATTAATATAATGTGAGGAAATGTGGGCGCTGTCCTGTTTCACTAGGCTACTGTTATCCTTTCAGCCAAATTGTGTGAGGTGCATGTCAGGAGAAGTAGAATAATAATTACTAATTTGAATCAGTTATAACGAAAACAGTACCTTAAAAATGAAAAGAAGCAGGTTTTTGGTCGTTAATGTAAACCGATAAACTCCTGGAAAGTCCAAGGATCCAGTATGCAAATTCAAACAGTTGTACAAAACAGCGCTAATGCAGAGAAAACATGGCCGATTTCATCAGAGGTTGTGGAGAGAATAGTGACTCACCTCCAGATATCAGTAAATTATTCTTTTCATTGAGTATTTAGCTTAAAAGCAAGAATGTTTCATAGTGGACGCTGGCTGGCTGAGGTGTTATGCGGTGGTATGAAGTTTAGCGATTCTGAATGTATCCAGTCAAGTCAAGCCAGGAGGTTTAGTGGTCTTTGGCGTCTCCCTGTGCTCCTGTTTGGTATCGCAGCTTGACTTGTGCTTATTTGTATTGAAAACGTTTAATTATTGATTGACTGTGGCACTATACATAGCCTTTGTGAATTATGCAAATTAAAAAGTACTTAACATAAAAAAATAATAAATAAATAAATAAGGGGGGTGGGGTTCTGGCACTTCTTTTTTTCCACTTCAAGCACTGTATATATATATATGTAATATATATATAAAACCTAAATATTTATATATTATAATATTATTCAAATAAATATTAAATATTTATGTATAGCATGGGACTTTTGAGAACTTGTTAGCAATGACTCAAAGTCATAAATCAGAATTTTTTTTTTTTAATCTGTGAATATATATACTGTTTATTTATAGTAACAGTATATATCATGATATATTTATTTATGCATTTTAAATACTTTAAAAATTAAACTTCATCTAATTTTTTTATAATTATTAGGTTTTGGTGAACTAAATTGTAACAATTATGAAAGCAAATTAGAGCCAGTTTAATTACTGAAACTGAATTTAAGTGCCTGTCTGTGAGCATCTTTGCCCGAGCGGGCCATAGTTTTCTGCTTGGTGTCATATATATATTTTTTAAATTGCACCTCCAGTGCTGCCCAAAATGTAAATTATAGCTTGTATCCTGGCTCTCTTTCACAATTCAAACCACATCTCTCCTCCCTCATAACTTTACTTATCCCACAAACACATGTAAACAAAAGCAAAGTAGAGCAGCTCCGCGTAATCCCCTTCCATTGTAACGAACAGAGACTATGACTGCTTCATCTAATTACAAATTAAACTTATCTAATCTGGATTCTCAGTAAATACTCGAGACGCCTTCAGCCGCATCATCTGATGAGCCAAAACTGAGGATATCTGGAGCACCTCTCCCATGCCTTCTCTCTGACTCTAATCCCCGGACATCCCGTTAGCTTTCAGCATGTGTCGTAACAAATACCGTTGTCTCTCAACGTCCATGAGAGAGGCTCGAAATGGAAAGGATTAATACATAACATGCATTATGGAGGGCAGACACCTCATATTGTAGTGCAGTAATGCTATCTCTGTCTCCACAGAGGTTAGGCAGGCCTCAGCGGGCTCTCAATAGCTGTTTTTAGCTGATTCAGGATGTGCCTGCATTCAAACAGTGCTGTTGTTATTTATATTGTTTATTGTCATGTGTTTATTCATTGTGAATCTCATATAATTGGCACTTTTTGCTGCAGTGAAATTCAGCAATATGTTACATATTCTTAAAAAAAACAAACAATATTTGCATAATCGCTTGCTGCAGTTGTCCTAAATTTTCACTTTATGTAGGCATACATAAAACCGAGGGTTGTATTATAGATATCACAAATACTAATATAATATGAACATTTTTATTGGTAGCTATTAAGATAGTTCAAAAGTTTGGGGTCAGTAATACTATGTTTTTGAAAGATATCTCTCTTATGCTCGCCAAGGCTCCATTCATGTAATTAAAAATACAGTAATATTATTATTATAATAATATAAATATGACTACAAATTAAAATAAAATAAAATAACTCTTGACTTGAAATAACTCTTGACTTAACTTGATTTTGTTGTGATTCAATGAGTATAATTCAAGCTATTTTAACATATTTAAAAGACATAATTTTGACATGTAATATGCCTAAATTGCTAATTATTAGACTTCTGTTTTTGTTTAGCATTTATTAAGAACAACTACAGAGCATAATTAATATTTTAACAACTTTGAATTAAAAAAAAAAAGTTAAAATAAAATGTCACAATTAACTATTATTTAGGATTAGTAAGTGCATGATTCTGTAGATTTTGCTTTCATGCTGAAGCTTAATTAATGCAGTAATTTTCATGCTAAATAAATAATAAAAACACTAGAAAAAAACACTTTGGATCAATACTTTAATGTGAGGATTGATCCTTTTGATTCATTATCAAAGGAATCAATGCTTCAAGATCAATCTGTCCATCACGTAGCATCATTATTACTATGAGATTTGACTAAATCCCTATCCCTAATTATGAAACTCATCCGGCACGCTCTGTGCTACAAACATGAATGATACCGTACATTCGTTGAGGAGAGTTGTGCTTTTTCCAAGTAATCTGGTGCATGATAAAATTGGCGCATTTGTACATTTTCTAGATAAATGTCCAAACCAAAGGGAACATTAAAAACATCAAGCGATAAAAGCTCTTTCTTAATCAGCCACAATACTACATTTTGACATTTGCCAAGGTTCGATTTCTGTGATGTCATGCCAAGTAGCCCCGCCCACACCGGAAACTCATTGGATCAAATTCAACTTCAAAGAGCTTTTTTTAATGACAGAAAATCCTCATTGAACTCATGTAAGTTATGCTGCTCAGCTGCAGTGGGTTGTGAGTGATTGGCTGTGATTTTGTGGCACGCCATTTTCCTCTTTTAGTGTGGACAGACAAATTGCTTGTCGCATCAAGCCTAGTGAGGACACGGTGCTATGAGTCCACGCTCACGGTCTGATATTAGCCTGTTCTTCAACCACACTCGGAGGTGTTTTGATCCTTCCTCCGCTTTCTAATGAAATTTACTGGCCGTCTCAGGAACAGTGGGATGCTACACTGGTTCAGGATAACATCATTTACTGAGAGGAAGAGACGAGAGATTGTCTGTGCTGCCCACACAATATATGAAAAACCTGTAATTGCTGCCTTCCTGACCAGCGGAGAGATAAAAGCGGACAAATACATCCTGATACAAAAATGTCTCTAAGCCTCTACTGGAAACATGTAGGATGATTTACCTCAAATTGAAAAAGAAGACAATAATGTTAACAACAGGGAAAAGTAAAGGTCTAGTTACAACAAGCTCATTTCAGCATGCTGATTATGAAACTTAAAGCTCATTTTAGCAATTATTGAGATAATATCCTCCAGACTGACGCTGAAGAACAACACAGGGAAAATGTTTCATGGATGGACAGATGTTGGGTATATATATATGGACAAAATGACGGACAGAAAGAACAAAAAATAGACATAATGACAGATAAAATGATAGAATGATAACAATAGAATGATAGACAGAAAGATAGAACGATAGATAGAACAATAGATTGACAGACATATAGATAGATAGATCGATAGATAGATAGATAGACAGACAGACAGACAGACAGACAGACAGATAGAAGATAGATAGAGAGAGAGAGAGAGAGAGAGAGAGATAGATAGATAGATAGATAGATAGATAGATGCTATAGCTGCAGAGAGATATATAAAGACTATGGTAAAACTGGTGGTTTGAACAGCTACTGTAACAGAATAAGAAAACTACTCAAGATTGTGGACAGAAATTGCAACAAATTGGAATGTTATCTGGTTTCAGAGAGCAACCTTGAACTGAAACATCCTGACTCAGTGAGCGCGGCCTTGCCACAGCCGTACAGACCCGGATAAAGCCGGACATGCTGTGCTCTTAATGCACAAGAGATGAGGCAGAAACAGAATTACAGTATTAACCTCATTCTTTTCCCATTTTGCAAACCACAACAAAGAAGCCCAGTGGAAATGTAATGCAAACTCCTATATTTGCTCGGTGAAACCCTGGGAAAGTTTATGGTATTTCATAAAAAAAAATAAAAAAAAAGTGTAACACAAAACCAAGGTGAAAGTGACCTGGACTCACATTTACTTCCAAGCCTCTTTTCTGCAGGCATTTCTTTAAACAAGGGGTGGACTGCCTGCTTAACAAAAAGTGTTATTTTCTCTATTCACTGAGCCATATGCCCCAACTTACACAAATTATCACTGCATTAATTAATTATGCAGTTAACTGCCTTATTGTTTACTCTTTCTCTCTTTTTACTGTTTATTTGAACTGGTGTTGCTGTTCCCTTTGAGTCATTGTGACGAGAGGGGCAGGGCCGAGAGCCGTGGGAACGGAGCGAGGCCGGTGGAGTAATTGATAATGAGCGACACCTGCACCACTCACCGGTCTCGAGTCTCACGGAGGAGCTCCGGAAGGATAAAAAGGAGGAGTGATGACAGTGAAAGAGGAGAGAGGACCAGGCCTGGACTTTATTTTGTGTTTTGGTTTTGTTTGTGCATGACAGTCGTCTGTCCTTCACAGAATGAGTTTGCAGCATATAATGCACTTTTCATTTTTTCTGCAAAAAAAGCTAAAAACCTTGAGCTGTATCTATGGAGACCTCAGTACCTGGCTGTGAAGCTCACCGGTTGTTCCATTCTTGGTCACAGATTGGCACTTTTTTTCTCATCACCAGCCCACATCCTTAACCATCAGACTAGCACCGCCCACTACGCCTGTCGAACAAACAAACAAGCATCTGAAAAGGTCAACATGTCTAGGAACACCGTAGACGGCGAGCGCTGAGCGTCTCAAATCATAGCTGACTGAACAAACAAGCGGTTTGGTGGCAATTTTGCCGGCAGTTATGAAAGCTCTGACATCAGTGACACAGCACACTTCACGCGGATGGGAAAAACCGAACCGTCAGTCACGGAGGAAGTTTTAGGATGATTCCAAGCAAGATAGGAGGTGCTTCAATAAAAAAGAATTTAGCCTGAGACAAGTATAAACAACAACATATGGGATGTGTGCGGCAAGAGAAGTAGCTAGAGATTTTTAAAAAGAGGAAAACAGTTTTGTATAGCTGTTATAGTGGTACTGCTGTCGATTATAAATCCAAAAAAAGACTGAAGAAATGAGAATGCACTAAACAGAAATTACAATATTGTCTCCAACCAAAGCTGGATTTAAGATGCTAAATATCAAGCTGACCCTCCACAAATATGACTAACAATACACACAAACATTAAAATGACATGCATATTTGCACAATACTGTTCAAATGTTTAGGGTTGGTAAGATTTTTTTTTTTGTATGTTTTTGAAAGAAGTCTCTTATGTTTGCCAAGGCTGCATTTATTTTAACAAAATTACAGTAAAAACAGTAATATTGTGAAATAGTATTACAATTCAAAATAACAGTTTTCTATTTGAATGTATTTTAAAATGTAATTTATTCCTGTGATGCAAAGATTAATTTTCAGCATCATTACTCCAGTCTTAAGTGTCACGTGACCTTCAGAAATCAATCTACTATGTTGATTTGATTATCAAAAAAAAATTTTTTTTAATTATTACTAATGTTAAAAACAGTTTTTGCTGCTTAATATTCTTATGGGAATTGTGATACATTTTTATTTCAGGATTATTTAATGAATAGACACTGCTTATTTGAAATAGAAATCATTTGTAACATTATAAATGTCTTTACTGTCACTTGATCAATTTAATAAATGTCCATTCTTACTGAAAATCGTATTAATAAAAGTATTAATATTTATTGTATGTTTTGTTTTGTTTTGTTTTGTTTTGTTTTGTTTTGTTTTGTTTTGTTTTGTTTTGTTTTGTTTTGTTTTGTTTTGTTTTGTTTTGTTTTGTTTTGTTTTGTTTTGTTTTGTTTTGTTTTGTTTTGTTTTGTTTTGTTTTGTTTTGTTTTGTTTTGTTTTGTTTTGTTTTGTTTTGTTTTGTTTTGTTTTGTTTTGTTTTGTTTTGTTTTGTTTTGTTTTGTTTTGTTTTGTTTGAAAAATCTTACTGGCCCCAAACTTTTGAATGGCAGTAGAAATCAAACAGTCAGTATGTTAAAAATAGGTTCACCAAGGAGCCTGCAAAACATTGAAGACCCATGATCTAAAATGTTTTAAGTGGTTGCTCACTGACCCAAATCAACAGCCCATCCTCATGTCTCATTCTAAATCTGGTCCGTCCTTCAATATAAATCTAAGGGATTTTTTATTTTTTTTTATCATCCACCAGGCACAAAATGTAAGTCTGATTGCTTAGTAAAGTATTAGCAATAGTAATCACGATGTTTCCCTTAGGAAGCTCCACTAATCGTTCACCAAGAGGCGTTACAAGCATAAGCAGGATTTTGCGTTCGGATGCGTCTATAGGCACATTTAAAATTGATTTCTGTTTGCTTCAATTTAAAATGTATAAAATTGAGCACTGTAAGACGCAGACCGCAGACCACCCGTGGCTATCATCATAATGTCATAAAAGTGTTACCAAAAAACTCCAATTCTGAGGCTACAGGGAAACGTCTCTGGAATCAGTGATTCCAAGAAACTCAGATTTGCTTTTGATGTGCACTGCCTGTGAGTTTTTCAAGAAAATCAGAGTTGGCGTGGTGGGATATTGGCAAGTTCTTTCAGATGATAACCCTCTTTATGATTACATGTTTGTGTTATGTAACTAAGCACCCTCGCAGTCTGGTCATTACGGGGCACAAGCACTTAATAAAACAGATGTGTGGATCTTTTAAAATTGAAACAGGAGCCTCAGCAACAACAGGAGAACCTTATGCATTGACCAAACGATCAATGATGCTCTCTCAGACGTCCTTCCAGGTGCTGATTGCGCTGCTAAATTGAATCTCTCTCATTTCAAAGCACAACGGTCCACCTTTGACATTTTCAGTGACCCTTTTACTGCCACTGTAGACAGTGTGTCGGCGTACATTAAAACAACTGCCAGATCTGCAGTAGAACAGTCTGAAAGCAAAGTTTCAAGCCACTTTAATACTCACACTGCACTGCTAGCGTTGACTTTAGACAGCCTCTGTCTGAGACTAATACGTTTTTTTTTTTCCATTAAGAATTTCAGTAATCACAGATTGCATCAAAGTAATGAAAACCTCCGCCGTGTTTTATAAAATGCCACGGGGCGCAACATCAAGCTGAATATTGACACAATGATTTGGCGTCTTGAGCTTCTGGATGAAGCAGCATCTAAATGACAGGATTTCAAGAATTACACATGAAATTAACTTCACTGCTGTTTGAATTTATGAAATATAAAGTCATGCTGTCTTCATAGGTACAAAAGCTGCAATGTTGTCTTACTGACGTGGTAATTTAGTGAACTGTCAATGGCAAGGGAATATAGTTGATGACCAATAGCCAATAATGCATTAATTATTTGCACTGATTATTATGGATGATAGTCACCTTTCTCCCATTTCCGAATGAGAAAGTAGTATTACATGCAATTAGACATTGAAAAATCACCTGGTGTAAATCACGCTGTAGTTTCTAGTCTCTCCTTTAAACTTTCTCACTTGATCAGTTAATATATAATATTCTGAACAGAACAAAATCTGATTCTCTTTGTCATTAATCTTACACATAACTGACACAATCAACTCCTAATATGGCTGGAGAATCAAGTTTAAGAATCAATAATCTCAATATTTTCCAGCCTTTTGATCTTTTACTCATTAATTGCTTAAGTTTAATCTAATCTGAAGTTTTTTTTTAATTTAGGTTTTTCATCAGGCTTTCATTTATTATTATTTTTTTTTTTCAGTTTAATTTCAAATAACAAAAACAATTATAGTTTTAGTTAATAATACAAACACTGCTCCGCAATTTAATTTTTTTATTTTGTATTTATTTTTTTAATGAGCAGGAAAATATCATTGGCTTCTTTAAAGAGGTAGTAATTGTTTGTAATGCGGTGAACTGAATATCAATTCAACAAATAATTGATGTATGATTTTAACTGTTTTATATTTTCAAAAAAAGTCAAGACAGGCCAAAATCATAATTTTGAGGAGTGAAACTGAAAAAAAAATTGAAAGTTTTTTTTTTTCAAAATGTTACACACAAATCCAAGAATTGCACACACACAATGCAAAATGTCTCACATCTCTTGCAAAATTAAGCACGACATTCAAAATATCACAAACACATCTCAAAAGCAAACATTTGCAAACACCTTTGCCATAATATTAATTCCTATTAGATTTTTGTGTTACATAGAGAATTGTGTGTTGTGTTTTGCAAAAAGTGTTTTATGAAATTGAAAACTGAGAATTAGTGTATGGTTTTGCAGATTTGGTGTGTGGTTCTGGTGTTTTAGTGTCAGGTTTCAGAAATTGTGTGAAAAGTAAAGATTTTGTGTGTAAGCAGTTGAAAAAACTGTAATATGTATATGCGAGGTTAACTGTTTGTTCGATAATATTTTATCAAACATAGGTCTTACAAACAAAAAACAATAGGATTTATACAGCTAATGCTTAAAAATAAGTATTGAGACAAAAATGTGTACCATATTCATAGATGGTGCCAAAAGACTGCAGAAAGACATTAATCACAATGAAGGAAACTGTGTGTACATCGTTGTTTCATTCATCTTGTCCTTTATCTGGACCAACAGCGATTCCAAGAAGCTCTATCCACAGGAAAATACAATATAAATGAAGAAATATTGGTACAGCATAGATCACATAATATAAAATATGTAACAGTTTTTAAAACTCTGAGCTCAGTGTATTTTTTTTACCCATTGTCTCTTTGCTTAATGCACAGAGACAATTTTCCTGGAAAGGATAAAAATTGTGACTTTGTGGTGCTTTTATTATTGCTTTGTTTGTTTGAGTGGTTTAGTCAAGGAGGTGTATATTACCTGGGGAAAATTATCCCAGCACTTACTTAGCATTTAATTCATCTCAGTGGGACCTGCTCTGTTTAGGGGACCTGTTTGGAGACAGTCATTATTTTGTAGCTTTGTTTGGTGCCGCTAAAGCTCAGAAATTGTACACTGCACATCCACTTCAGTGTCACCACACGTTTTCTGTTTGCAAAAACAGGAGGCAGCACAGCAGTGGAAATTAGGGCTTCTTGTTTTTCATCATTTTTAGTCATCATTGTAGTCGTGTTGGTCTTTGGCCATTGCATCAAGCATTCAAGCTTGAGTTGTTTTTGTGGTTAGAACATCCCTTATTACAGAATTTATGTACGGGTCAGGGGCCATGATTAATTGCACAAATTTTTTAATTGCCTCATTTTTTTGTATAATTAATCAAACTGAATTAATGCATTAAAGTGACAGCCCTAGTAAACATTTAAATGAATCTAATTATGTGCTTAGAGATCTAATGGATAGAAATAGCAGAGTAATCTGAGAAGAGAAAGAAGAAAGGATGAGTAAACAAGACAGAAGGTAGCTGGAGGAATGGGGGGGGTGGGGGGGTTGTCCTCAATTACTCTTTATTCTAAGTCCTGAGATGTCAGAATAATCCCAGATGGAAGACTGGACCTTATTTTACCTTTAAAAAGATCCTTTTCTCAGTCAGAAGATTTATGCACTAATTCTAGGAAAACTGTATGTGATACTATTACAGCGAGGCAGCAATTTCTTGGCTTGATTTCTCTGACATCAAATAGAAAAGTAAAAAATAAATAAATAATAAAATAAATAAAATGAACTCATTATACTTGAATATTCATTGAATACTTTGTTCTAAGTCTGTAAAAATATTTTTCAAGCCACGACAATGCTTTTTTTGGTTAATAAGTCTTGCGTAGTGATGTTGTATGGAAGCCCGTTTCCGCCACTGAATAAAAAATTAAAAAAGGTAATTGCGACTTTTTATCTCACAATTCTGACTTTTTTTTTTCTCATAATTGCGTGATATAAACTCGCAATTGCGAGTTAAAAAGTCATAATTGTGAGATATAAACTCGCAATTCTGAGAAATAAAGTCAGAATTGTGTGATATAAACTCTAAATAATAAACTATAAATTGTGAGATAAAAAGTTGCAATAACCTTTTTTTTTTTTTTTATTCAGCGGAAACAGGCTTCCATAATGTTGAGAATGTAATTATTGACCAAAAATATTATTATTTTTAAATGCTCTATATTTTTATTCTATTATTTTTAGTCTCTATATTCTTTCTGTGTTCTTATTGTGATTATACATTTTATTAGTAGGCCTATAATTATTTTTATTGCGGCAGATAACCCATATGACGAAAGATTTTCTTAATTTTTTCTTTTCTTTTCTTTTCTTTTTTTTTTTTTAAGGAAAAAAATATTCAGGTTGAATTAATAGGAAATAATACATGATCTTATTATATTATCAAGTATCTGTCAAATCAGACCGATATCAATAATTGATATATAGTTATATTGGAATGTAAAGTCAACACTCCTAGCTAGTTGTAACTTTTGTTTCCACAATTTGTTCTTAAAGGCAGAATGTAGATAGACATTCAACTTTAATGATCCACTAGCTGCCTTACAAATTTGTGAGCAATTTTATTATTATTATTATTATTTATTTATTATTTTTTTTTTAAATAGCGTTAGTTTCAGTTCACTTTATCTTAAGGTATTTTTTTTAAATGTATTTATCTTTATATAGCACCTTTCAAAACAACATTACAAAATGATTTACAATAAGAACATATAATAATACAGAACAATTAGAATCATACAAATATGTATTTTCCCTATACATGAACAACAACAACAACAAAAAGAGGTTTCTGTCAAAATATGTTATCATTAAGTAACATAATAGGTGATTTTATATGTAAACATTCAGAAACTGTTTGAAATAAGGAGAAAAAGGTGAATGCTGATAGAACAACTAAAGATAAACTAAAGAAATTGCATTTATTTATTATGACTGATTTCATTTGACACGCACAACATGGAGCGACGCACACAGATGTGTGCCGTTAAGATCGGGTTCGTGTTGAAAAGCCCCAAACAACTCATTTATTCCCATAATGTTATCTCTCTTAAAATGCAAATGAGTGTAAAGTCAATATCATCGTATATGTCTGAAGGTTTGAAGTCTGTCAGGTATAACACGAGCTTATTGATGGAGATCAATCAATCTGCTGTTTTATTCCAACCATTACTCCTGGTTGGAGGCCTACGTAAATATTCAGTTAATACGTAGTTTAACAAATTGTAATATTTAGTAGTGCAAAAGTTATAACTTCATGTCACAACTAAGTTAAGTTGTAATTTACACACAGTTGGTGCAGTCGGCCCCTGGAGTATATAGTGCGTTTATGAAGAATACAAAGTGTCCAATCTGTTTGATGCTTAGTTCATTATAAAGAACTTTTGAAGCATGCAGTGGACGAAGGCAGGCCATTTTTCTCAAGGTAAGCTAATTTATACTGCAGCAATTGAAAATCTAATTAAAAAGACAAAATTAAAATGGAGAGAGTGGAAGACAGGGGCGGTGTAATTTCAACTTAATGTGAACAAGTCTACATTGTCTTTATTCCAATGTGTTAATGAGTTTTGGACAGCGACACGGGGCAGTTTCATCATGGATATTGTCTTTCTAGGCCACTGAGGAGAATGAGCTGTCACAGGCTTTTAACGGTAACAGTGTCACCGTGCAGGAGGATGTATATCTGGGCATGGACTTAGAGCAGAGGTCACAGCGCACAGTAAGCCATGACAGCGGCAGATCTGTGGCATGTAGACAGATGATGGGGGAGGGGATCGTCTCGTCTGATTGTGTGGAAATGCTTGTTAAATGAACAGGATTGCAGTGGAGGAACGGAGCCTGTAATTATTGCTGAAACGCTCAGGATTGATCCGGCGTTTCCTGACGCATGAGTGTGTGTTGCTGTAAGAGCTTTTTAAAGGACGGCCCACTTAAAATATGTCAGAGTCAGCATGACAGAATCAGAGGTATTATTGACAGCCGCCTGCATGGCCAACAAAAAGAACAATAACACACAATCTGCCTATACTATCGGTCCATCTGCCTGTCTGTCTGTCAGTTTGTCAGTTGTTATTTTATCATTCTGTCTTTTGTTCTATCAATCTTTCATTCATCTATCTGTCTGTCTCTCATTCGGTCTTTCTCTGTCTGTCATTCTGTCTGTCTGTTGTTCAATCATTCTGTCTGTTTGTTGTTCTTTCTATCATTCTGTCCGTCTGTCTGTTATTCTATTAATATATCATTCTGTCTGTCTGTCGATCTGTCTTTCTGTTTGTCTATTTGTCTGTCTGTCATTTTATAATTTTGTCTGCCTGTTGTTCTATCATTCTATCATTATGTATTCACTGTCTGTTGTTTTGTCATTCTGTCATTCTTTCTGGCTTTTGTTCTATTTTTCTGTCTGGCTGTCATTCTGTCATTTTATCTTCTCTGTCTGTTGTTCTGTCATTATTTCTGTCTGTCATTCTATCATTCGGTGTGTCTATCTTTGTATCGTTTGTATCATTCTGTCTTCACTGTCTGTTGTTCTGTCATTCTTTCTGTCTGTTGTTCTATTTTCTGTCTGTATGTTCTATTATTCTATCATTCTGTCTGTCTGTATGTTCTATTATTCTCTGTTGTTCTATCATTCTATCTTCTCTGTCTCTCTCTGTTGTTCTGTTATTCTTTCTGTCTGTCATTCTCTCTGTCTGTCTCTCGTTCAGTCTTTCTATCATTCTTTCTGTCTGTCTGTCATTCTGTTGTTCAATCATTCTGTCTGTTGTTCTTTCTATCATTCTGTCTTTATTCTGTCATTCTGTCTGTCTGTCCATCTGTCTGTATTTCTGTTTGTCTATCTGTCTGTCTGTTGTTCTATCATTCTATCATTATGTCTTCACTGTCTGTTGTTCTGACTGTTGCTCTGTCATTCTTTCTGTCTGTCTGTCATTTTATCTCTTCTGTCTGTTGTTCTGTCATTATTTCTGTCATTCTATCATTCTGTGTGTATGTCGTTGTATCATTCTATCATTGCCTTCACTGTCTGTTGTTCTGTCATTCTTTCTGTCTGTTGTTCTATTTTTCTGTCTGTATGTTGTTCTGTCTGTTTGTACGTTGTTCTGTCATTCTGTCCCTGTTGTTCTATCATTCTATCTTCTCTGTGTCTGCTGTTCTGTTATTATTTCTGTCTGTCATTCTGTCTGTTGTTCTATTATTCTATCATTCTGTCATTCTTTCTGTCTGTCGTTCTATCTTTCTGTCTGTTTGTCTGTCATTTTATAATTCTCTTTGCCTGTGATTCCGTCATTCTGTCTGTCATTCTATTTTCTCTGGCTGTTGTTCTGTCATTCTTTCTGTCTGTCGTTCTATCATTTTGTCTGTCTGTCTTTCTACTATTCTTTCATTCTGTTATTCTTTCTGTCTCTCGTTCTATCTGTCGGTCTGTATGTTGTTCTATTATTCTATCATTCTTTCAGTCGTTCTGTCATTCTGTCTCTGTCTGTCTGTATGTCCTTCTTTTGTTCTATCCTCTGTCTTGTCTGTCCATTCTTGTGTCCATCCTGCTCAAAAAGCAATGTGAACTACATGCATTTTAGGCTTGTGTAATCTAGATTTTTTTATATTACTATGTGTCATGTGATATACTGTATATATATTTACAAAAGCATCATGAGAGCTTCAGATGCACTCAAACTGCATGATTCACAGAGCAAATATTGACCAACCCTGATTCCTTCACATGTCAGCATGCAGGCAGATCTCTAACTAACACAATTCGATTCGTGATTTGACATAAAACTAACAGCCTGCAGGAAGCTCTGGACGTGGGTGATGGAAATGGTTAAAAGCAGCTCCCAGCGTGAAAGCTCTCTCTTTGTCCTCTTAAAACCGCTCTGTCACTTCAAGACTTGAGAAGGGATTAGTTTGAAATCGTGGCCATCATAAATAATTTATGTTTACATTTAAAACAATCTTTAAGAAGTAATTAAGCAAGAATTGCATATTTGATGCTCTTTTCTAAATCCTTTCTGCAGTATGAGGGTTCAATTATTCTCTTAAGGGGAGACTTGGCTAGTTGTCACAATAGAAAGTTTTCATAATTATAATCATCACTTAATTCAAAACAGTCACAATCACTTTTTTTTTCTATGCCGCAATTTAAAATTTCAAGATTATGATCATTTTCTAGTGAGTACAGTAGTGATTATAACAAAGCCATAATGACATACAGTCAGGCAAGAGTCAATAAATAATGAAGGATGACTGTAGAAGAGTTTGAACTTTGTTCTCAGGACAAGGTATATAAATATTTAAATATTTTCCATAAATATGAAACTGGGAAAAGTTGTCTCATGCACCTTACATTTTGCAATTTTATACACTTTTGTTAAGTAGTTTCATATTGTTGTATGTTATTGTGCCAATGTTTTTTTAATAATAGTTTTTTGTTTTTTGGGGGGGGGGGATAGTTTCACCAACAAATAATTTTCAGTGTAGCTAAAAATCAATTAAATCACCCATAATTTTAGATACAGATATGTTGAAAGGTTATATTTTAAGGCAGTATGTCATATTTCAAAGGCATCTCTTTCACATCTGTGTCGTTTAACAGCAGGTTCCCACTATTTTATATAGTGTGACAACATGCCCCACTATAGGACATATATCACCGCACACAATGAATGAGAGAGAATCAGCATCCAAAACTGACTTCTCCATCTGTTGTGGTCACTGGGGGGCGTCTTCTGCCCAAAAAAAATATCCCTGATAACTTTTTCGTGTGTGTGAATTAACATGCTAATTTCATCTACTGTTCAAGTTTACATATTGTATTGCGTCCACGATCTTTGACTCCATATTACACTCCAGCATTAATTGTGGTTGGTAGCCACAGGCTCAATTATTGCTCAGTATTAAAAATGCAGCACACACACCTTGGGAGAATCCTCAAGGTAATGAATATAGACTAAATTAGTTGGATGCTGCACTATTGCATGATGGGAGCCACACATAAATGAATGCATACAGATGTTAAACAACTGCCAACTGAATGCAATGCTCTGAGCACTGTTAAAGGAAAAGTTCACCTGAAATAAAAGAAAATGGGTGTTTTGGGGAGTCTGAGCCCCTCTTTTAATTATTAAGATTTCAATGCTTATTATAATTCATTTTGTTTTCTTTTTTAAATGTTGTATTGTTGTTATAAGTAATAAAAAAATGCTTTATATAAGCCGTGATTTGCAGTACTTGGATGAATCTTAAGCAATTCATTCTTGTGCACTTCTAACATGTTGCATTTTATTATTTCATGTCTAAGCGGTGGATAATTCACATCATTAGTCTGTGAGGTGAGAAAACAGATGGATATGGATTAATCTTTTTGTAATTGTAACATGAGAAGCCTTCAAAGTCATCAAACCCGAATGTCATCTTTCTCGTTTGAACATCTCATGTATCACAGAAACGATTATCCTAGCTCTACATTTTTCCAACAGAGACAGTTGATTCATGGAGCAGCAGTGTGCTAATTGAAGGCAAGGGAATTTGTTGGTATTTGTTTTTTGTTTCTATATGTGTTATATTATGGAGATTATATGGCGTTGGTCAAAGATGTGTAGGTCAAATGAATGCAGCGGCAATTTCTAAAAGTCCTTACATGTCCTCAGGCCTCTGTGTTTATAATTCTGTTTGTATTTATGTGCAGGAATGCCTTAGTTTTATACAAATGGATTCTCTGCACGTCAAAGCGTCTGAAATCTATAAAAGATTCATTAGTGCTCTATTCCTGCTCCTGTGCTATAAAACATTCATCTCTCTCTCTGTCTCTCTCTATCTTTCTCTGAGGAACCCCACAATACCCTTTCCCTTTCTGTCATTTGTTTGTTTGTTTATATTCAGTTCAATTAAGCTTTATTTTCATGATTAGCAGGCTACAGTATTGTGAAATTATAGTTTAAGAAAAGTCAAGTTCTTTGAAAACAACAATAGTAGATGAATAACAAAAAACATATAGAAAGATAAAGAAAATAGAATCCTAAGATCTTGTGATGAAAAACTTTATCAACATAGGGATCGTTATATGTAACAGTTTCACGTTAGTGATTTTCATTAATTTTAAAGTACTTTCTAAACATTGTACATAAATTATGCATGTTAATTGACTGCATTGTACCATTTCAAGCTAAATTGAGACATTTTAATGCTGGGCTACAAAGTAATTCAGTTTTTTTTCAACTGCTTACACACTTTTTCAAAACTTCGCCTCTTTTTCAAATCCAAGAATTGCACACAAAAAATTTAAAATGCTTCACATCTCTTGCTAAATGAAGCACTGCATTTAGCAAGATGTGCAAACACATCTCAAAAAGCAAACATTTGCAAACACCTTCGCCATAATATTCATTCCTGTTAGCTTTTATCTGTGTGTTACATAGAGAATTGTGTGTTGTGTTTTGCAAAAAGTGCTTTATGAAATTGAAAACTGGGTCAAAGGCCGAGCATTAGTGTATGGTTTTGCAGATTTGGTGTGTGGTTCTGGTGTTTGAGTGTCAGGTTTCAGAAATTGTGTGACAAGTAAATATTTTGTGTTTAAGCAGTTGAAAAAAATTGTAAAAAAGACTTAGGGTAGAGTGACTTTATAACCACAAGATAAAGTCAAGATCATGTTTTATTGTAACTATGGACTATGTTGACAAGACTGATGTAGAAGTATTCACCATGAAGCTTACACCGGTGATGTCACAGTAAATAATCTAATTTTCAGCAGTAAGAAAAAAAGCTTATTGTTTTGTAGAAAATCACAGTTATGTATAATATGAGAACAGTAGGGCCTGTAGATAGAGAGTACGTCTTATTTAAGAAAAATATAAATATATTTTCAGAATGACATAATTTTTTTCTCAAACATAGTTAGTGGGGTAAAACGGACCCAGCCAAGTGGGGTCAAATGCTCCCAGGGTGCAATTGGCAATTACTGTAGTTATTCTGTTCTGAACATCAAATCCTTTGTTTTTCCATCAAATGTGTTCTATAGTTGGTTGAATAAAAAATATTGGACTTTATATTAAAAATTACCTCAAGTTAGCACCAGGTAGCTAGTTAGCCAGCCAGTTAGCATCAGCTAACAAAGTTTTTCAAATAGGCTACTATAATTTTGTAATTCATAATTAGTGATTCAATTATTTTTAATTTTAAGCTAAAACTGCATGTACTCTGAGTTTGCTGTACATGTATACAGCTAAGTGCTTTGTCAGGCTGGGGGGAATTTTACCCCACAAATCGCCCCCTTGGTCCAAATTAATTTTTTGTTAAAAATCTAATAACGTGAAAACTAATTTTTCATACTTAGTTTATAATTTATTGTCACTAAAACTATTATAACTTTTCTGAACACATTTAACTTTTGTTTCACAGAAAAAAATTGCACAGTCCTTAAGGACTCTACCCTATATGCTTGATGGAGATCTCTTGATTTTATTTATTTAACGGTTGACACAAACTGAAAACTTTTCCATTTAATTGTTTTCATTGAAATCTTACACCATTTGTGTTGATGTGTAGAAAAAAAAAAAAAGGACCCGTATATTTATCTCTAAGCCGCCCCACCAACCTTCTCTCTCTCTCTGTCTGCACACACACACTCTCTCTCTCACACACACACACACACACACACCCCTCACTCTCGCGGCGCCACAGCCTCCTTCCGTTCCTCTCGTGCGGCTGCACGGACACTGACTCGGATCGTTGGAGTACTTCTGCTTTCACCGGAAATGTGGCATACAGCCGATTTGGATTCATCCCGCAGGTAGTTTATCCCCCTTCCAGTGTGACTTTCGCCCGCTCTCGGCAGTCCTCCGGGCTGGTCCGTGTCGGCAGTGAGCAGCAGATATTTGAGTTTGGATGTTACTGTGATTGTGTCTATGCCCAAATGACTGAGAGAGGAACCACCGGGAGACGCTGCTCTCCGTCCCGCGCCTGTACGGCGACCGTCGGGTAAAGTTTGAACGGCGCAGAGATGATGGTGGTTCATCTTCCGTGAGGTTTGCAAATTCTTAAAATTTACAGCGAGGAAAACACCATCTTCTCCTGACCAAAGGCGACCTCTTTCTGGGATTACTCATTTACTGGATTTATTCGTAAAACATGAAGACTTTAATTGTTGAGGGTAAGTCACGGAAATTATTTAAAAAAAGTTATATTTGTTGAATTCGTTGTTGTTTTTTATTATACATAGTTTAACTGCCGCATCTATACACAACGCGCATCCCCAAATGTCTGTCACGGACGTGAAAGGTGTTATGTGCTTGATTCCCGGTACATATTGCAAATATTGAATCGGTTTGGTCATATATTGGTCATATATTCACAACTCTCCCTAAAAACGATAATTTCATACTGCCGTACACTTCGCGACGCGAACGCGACGCTTCGTTTATAACGCGTTCTAGTTTGAGGCGTCGCAAAAGGACAGTGTCCAGCTGAAAACAGTCTGTCAGGAAGAATCACAATTGCTTTGGCTTGGCACGAGCTTAAACGCGTTTCTCAACTCGTTAATGCGCGTTCCTGAAGGGTTGCGCCAGCTTGAGTATCTGTGTAGGTTTACGCAGGGTAGTTTGCTCACGGTCGAGGTTGGTTAGTAGTTTCCTACCGGAGACGAGACTCTTCCCGTTGTTGATGCAGTGAGAAAATTGAAGCAAATTGTTTTACATTTTAAATATGCGTCTCATTGTAGACACTAATCATGAGGTTTCAGATATACCCTGTGTTTTGTCAAGTAGTTGAAGTCGATCTGAGTTGTATCATCTGCGGTCCTGTCTAGGCTACTTATTTGCATATGGTGTTTGTGGGAGTGGCCATTGGCTTTTACACCTGCATATGTAATTACGAAGACCTGGACAATGAATGGCAGCTTATAAGGATTGTAAATAGTTGTTGTTGTTGGTTATTGATAGTTGCGCGTACAGTTCTGTTTATGCTGTTTTGCGTTCAGTCTTGGCGTTTGATTTGATTTATTCTTATATAATGATCAAATGTGAAATATATTTGAGCATTTTTTTTCCTACAGTACCAGTATCTGAAGAAAAGGACGCTGATCTTACATCAACAGCGTTTTCCTCATCTGCATCCTATAGTAAAATGCAAGTGTGAAGGATGAAAAAGTTGTTTGAATTTTTATAAAAAATATTAATTGATAGCATTTGTGTGTGCATTCTTATAAAGGAGAATTAACATAATATTGACGAATATGCTGACTTTAGTCATTAGAATTGAGCATATGTAACTAAAAGAGTATGTTCAGCTTATAATATATCTGAAATGTACATGAATATCTTACTGCAAAAAAAAACTAAAACAATTTTCAGTGTAATATTCTGTAGGTTTCCCTGGTATTTATTGATAAATAAGTCAAGTAAGACGTTATTCTATCAAGTTTTATCATAAGAATTCAGTCTCACATTTGGTTAGCGTTCTACATCAGGTTAATTGAGAAAGACGCTGTCCATGGTGCTGAAATCAAGAACATAAAGACTGAGAGCCGAGTTCAGCTTCCTGTTTTGCTGTTTTCAACCCAAAGAGGACAGCAGAGCTTTATTAGGGCACTGTAGAAAATGGTTGAAACACATTTGTACTGCATTATCCCTGGTCTAATTAGGATTTAACAAAGCATTGACAATGTTTGTTTTGCTTGCACCTGTGAGCTCGTGAGCAGCTCTAACTAAAGATCACATCGCAAGATCACACGAAGCGTTGGGAGGTGCTGAAAAGCAGCAGAGCTCCACCCTATACAGCAGTGACTAAATCCGTAAAGCTCTAAGGATGGAAGCAGCTCACTGCACAACTCTCATTCAGCAAGCGCAATGCATTCTAGATGCTTTCTTTGCCACAATGCAAAAGGTATTGCAGGAATTCAAGTGACAAAAAACAAAAAAAGGTTATGCAGTGTTTCACGAATGACCATCTTGTGCCTCTCCTCATGGTGTGCTTTCTCACAGGAGTTGTGATGTTGTTTAGGATGCCAGATGGACTTGTCCTCCTCACTGTTTGGACCCATTGGTTATCTGTGGCCCCTCCCGCCTCGCTCTGCTAACCTGATTGAAGTGAAAACACATTAAATATTCCATCATAGTGAGACGTAGAGCGTTAAGGATGAGAAAGAGGGGTAGTCTAGTCGTGCAGGTGGATTTGCTGGGGGTTGAGAGAGGGAAGGAGAGGAGGAGAAGAAAATGAATAAGGCATCTTAATTTCCGTACTGTGTTGTGTGGAGGTATTGATATTTGGATGATAAATGACGTGTGTTTTTGTTTTTGCTGTGAATCCTGTAATTAAAGCTAGAGCAAGACTGTGTTGTCAAGCTCTGAAATAAAGACAAAAGCTGCATAAACCATCTGACTTATGCACTAAGAAGTCTGGAGTCATAAACAGAATGATATATTTATCGACTGGAAAATCTTCCCATCTGCTAAAACTCACACTTTTCATTTGCAATTGCTTTCACATTCAATTATGGCTTCTTTAAGTGTAACCAACCAGGTTTGACATCATTAATGCCAATGCTATTGGTGCAAGTTTGAGGAATGTGCATCTATTGTGTTGTGATCTTACTATACACTGTCAGTAGCAGATTATATAAATCAACACCTAATACAAAAGCAGAAACCTGGTGAACTTGGTTGTCTATAGAAAGTGAGTTCCGAAGCATTTCTGTTAGAAGGCATTGTTAATAGAGAGATGTGTGTGTTTAAAGCTTGTAGCTATTGGGTCTGCAGTTCTGTTTGTGTCTTGAGTCAATGTCTGAAGAGGGTTTTTCTCCAAGAGGTTTCAGAAAGGCAGCTGTAAAGATTCCATTTCCTTCCAGTCAGTCGAAAAACACATTAAAAGTGCTGAAAATATTCCAGCCTGCAGCTCTCCAACACGGAGAGCAAATTCATTGTGGTGAGGTTTTAGTATAAAGCTTTGTCTTATTACTTTCCCTCAGACTGTCACTCTCAACAAGACCCTCTTCAGAACCATTCATATTTGCACAGACAGCAAACAAGCCATTTCCACTCGAGTCTCCTATTATCAGCCAAATGATGTGGATGATCAGAATACATGGCAGAGAGCAGCAGACTCACAGAGTGGCTCTGTTGGAGGCAGGCTCATTCTGCTGAGAGGTCTCTCTGATACAGAGCTTCATCTGCTACTCGCAGGTGTGGAAAAAAGGGTATCAGCTGTTATGAAGTCGCATGGGTTGACGTAGGATGAATCAGACTAGCTGTGGTCTGGATAGTGCTGGGATTTCAAAGATCATGGTAGGACTTGCTGATATTTTTCCAATTGTGTGCAATGACGTGTGCAGTCTGTTTGTTGAGAGGTTTAATGTTGAGAGCGTCACTGTCAACAAATCAAGTCTGCACTGGATTTTCAAGTGTTATTTTTTCCTGTATTGTAGTTTGAGTTATTTTTTTAAATGATGTTTTGTTTTTCATTCACTTGAAGTTATTTGTCATTTAATTTAATTCCAAATATTTTGTTTAATTTTTATTTAATTTAATTTAACAGAATTTCAATAACATTTACATTTTAAAATCTATAAAAAAATGTAAAATAGGAAAATAATCAGTTGCTACTATGTGTGTATAAATATGTAAATCAGTTAATATATTATTTGTATAAAATATATTTAATTTAATTATTTGTTTACATATTTTATGTTTTTATGTTCTCTCTCCATGTAAAATAGTAAAATAATCATTATTACAAAGAAAATACACATTATATTTAATTATATGTTTTTTTCAAGAGAGTTTGCAAGGCAACAAATTAGTTCTTGTACAGAAAGCAGCTGAATTTTCCTGCTGTGTATTTTGGGAGAGTGAAGTTATCAAGGTCAGTGGTATTTCCATGTTTCTGCCAAATAGCATTCTGAGTGACAGCTGACCTCAAACTGACTGCTAAATATTGCATTTAACGTGTAGAAACAACTGAAGCAAGATGTATCCAGGTAGAATCAAGAATAATTCACGATGGCATTATTCAGTTTACTTTGAATTGCTGTATGTAAACAAAATCAAATCAGCCTCTTGGCTTTTGACAGCAATATAAAGGTGGCCATTATTAGAGAGATCATGTCTAATTATTATCGCTCCTGTAAGTATGAACCACGATGCTCAGAGTCAGTTGTTGAGATGGCTGCATTATCAACAATCAACAAGACAGGAAAAGCTGCACCTTATTGAATAGATGGGAAGCATGAATGAGTCATTGAGGATTTAAAGGATGGAGAGTAAACTGATTGCATTCATGCAGAACAATAACAGCTATAAGAAGAAATAATAATATGCTAATATCAACAAACATAAAACCCAGATGTATATATGCATTTCACTTTTCTTTCCTGAGGGAAAGAAAGTACCTTCTCCCACAAGTCTTTCATTAGTAAGATGATTTTTCCTCCTGTCTGAGATTTTTAAGAAAAATACCACAGTAATCTCAAATGTGCAAGTTTCTCAAAATGAGATCCGATTTATATGAGATTTCAACAGGAACTCAACTTGTACTTGTACTGAGGATTTTAAGAGGGACATTTCTGATAATGTACTTTTCTAAATATGTTACTTAAGTCTCATGAGCTATGAAAGAGAACCCCAGAGCAATTTTTGTGTGGGTTTGTCCTTGACACATTATGTAATTGTATGGATTCCAGAATGATGGAAACACATTGAAAAAAAAAAAAGAAGGATACCGAAAATACCAGCTTTCTGTATCTTGTGGGCTTCAAACTGTCAAAGCTGTATGTGGCTAATGCTGTGTTATGCAACATTTGCGGATTCAGTTTGGCCCTAAACAATTTATAAATAATTCCATTGCGCATAGTGTGAAAAGTATTGCAGGCATGGTGTGAGACTCAATAGATGCTCATCAAATCCCACTAAATGAACTGAATCCACTGCAATAGCTTCATTTATTCAGGTAATCTCACATACTATTGCATCAGACGAGCTCTGTGTTCAGCAGAATGACCAAACCACATCAATCGAGTGACCTTTACAGATACAGTTTAATGATGCTTCACAATCTTTCGGCGACATGGGATGTGTTGTGTATGGCAGAATGAAGATATTGTTAAATTTGAAGTTATTCTTAGCAAAATAAGCTTAGAAGTCATGCTTAAATGTATGAAATGGTGTTACCGGCTGCTATAACTTCTCACTCGTGGCAGCATTTGACTATTAAAATGCTTTGAGCTATAGCATGGAATGAAACTAGAGCAACTTTCAATTTGAAATTGGGGAGAAATTAAATCTTTGAGGACTGGCATGATGGTGTTGGGCTGTTATGTTACTGTACATTTTATATAAATTCATTCTGCATTTTTTAATACCATAGTTCCAAATGTTATTATTCTGTGTAAAAATTTTATATTTCTTACTCTAGGAAAGTGTGGTATGACAAAAATCATAGTATATATGCAGAACACGCGCACACACACACACACACACACACACACACACACACACACACACACACACACACACACACACACACACACACACACACACACACACACAGACATACATACATACATATGTATGTATGTATGTCTGTGTGTGTGTGTGTGTGATACTCTCGCTGCTCGTGTGATATCGCTTATCATATGATATAAATATGAGACAAAAACTCATACAGGAGCATTTTTGCCCCAATATCTTGAATTTTAGGGCATAACTGCATTTATGGAGTTCATATTTGTCATATCATTATATCATATTTGTCAACAGTCAACTATATGAAATGTAAGATGACGTACAGGTCTGGGGGCGGGGCCAGTGCGTTAACTGCGTTAAAATATTTTAATCGCGGTGTTATTTTTTCATAACTAATCAAGTTAAACTGACAGCCCTAATATATATATATATATATATATATATTAGACTTGTGCCGGTATTCGATAATGCGATACATCACGGTAATGAATATGCACGATATTGTTATCGTGGGCACTTCTAAATACCGTGAATAATTATATATTACAAATTATTCAGAATTTTGAATGCATTTTAAGAATACTTTTCTCATCAACTGGTCAAAATGCACAACACCGCTGTATGCTGCGTGAAAGACGCGTGCACACTCAGATGTAAATAAGCCGGACGAGAAGCACATGGCGGAACATGTGAGAGACGCTCTGGATGAAAGCGCACTTTCACTCTCTGACAGCAGATGGCGCTAAACTGCAGAAATAATAATAATAATAATAATAATAATAATAATAATAATAATAATAATAATAATAATAATAATAATAATAATAATAATAATAATAATAATAATAATAATAATAATAATAATAATAATAATAATAATAATAATAATAATAATAATAATAATAATAATAATAATAATAATAATAATAATAATAATAATAATAATAATAATAATAATAATAATAATAATAATAATAATAATAATAATAATAATAATAATATATATATATATATTATTAACCACAGTATAAATGTCAAGGCAAAACTGGCACGTTTCCTCTCTTGCACGCTGTATACATCATACTGTCCAGCTCTATTCTACACAACGTTATACTTCTGTGTTAATTAGCCCTCCTCCCGGGCAGGTACGTTTGATCAAAAACTTTGTCTGCATTAAATTCTGTATAAACGATCATATGTAAATGTATTTCAGTGCCTGGGAGGAGGATCTAATTGCAGCGAACACGGCGCTTTGGAACTGGCAGCGTAATTGACAAGAGGTGGACATGCAGTAAAGCGTCCCTCTGAGGATTAGCTCCGACTCTATCTCCAGACAAACACCACCTTCTCCCTTTCAAAGCAAACACGAAAGCTTTAAGCTAACAAGTGAGCCCGAGCTCCTCTTTCAAGCCACGCTAGCCATTCTCTTTTCTAAGGCGAAGACTAATTAATGGTGATTCAGCTTCCTTTTTTTCTCATTACAATACTCGAATATGAATGCTACAGCTAGCAACCATTTTTAGCCGAAGACACGCCCATGGTAATGAAACATTTATCCTTTAATCTGGAGAGGAGAGGTCTCTGTGAGTAGCTGAATAGAGCTCGTGATGGATGAGCTGGTAAATAGTTAATTAGACAGAGCACAGGACGACCTTAAATTAGGTGCATGACTAGAGCCTTTGTCTGGACCATAAGTCAGTGTCGTCCCTCCTTTTCTCGCCCGTCTCACCATTTTTCTCTTTGCGTGTCTTTGTTTGGTCCTCTCAAGCCACCTTTACATTCTGTTTTTCTCTGCTCGCTGTCACTTTTTCGCTTGTGTTATCACTCGGGCAACCGTGATTCTTCAGACCTTTAACACCACAGATCCATTAGTGACAATCTTTTAGCATCTCTTTTAGAAATCAGCACAAATGGAGTGTGAATGCCACAAGGCTTTGGGTTTAGACTCTGACAGGAGGTCTTTATGATATAGATTTATTCTTCCAGTTTTAAGCTTTGTTGTTAAAGCAAATGGAATGAGAGAAAAGCAGTGTTTGCACATTTGTATTTTTCTGGTCAAAACAAAACTGACTTGGGAAGTAAGTAACCCAGTAGATAATGGGTGTAATGGAAATAATTAAACTAATCTCACAGTTTTGGAACCAACAGAGTTTTTACAACAGTGTTTAAATATGTTTTACAAACCTCACAAGAACATGTCATATGTTTTGTATATATATATATATATATATATATATATTAATTAATTATTTTTATTTTGGGGGTGAAATGTGACCTGGACATGTTTTCATAAGATTCAATGCGAATAATTAATCTGGACCTCAAGGGTGCGAGGGAGATAAGGCACCGTCAAACACAGTATCATTTTACCTTAGGCTATCCTTGCTAAAGAACTGACTCTTGTTTGGATCTGAGACTGGGATATGTTTCAAATTTACAGATAAACAAGCACACTTGAGATATCACACAAAACCGTAGCGTATCACACTGATATTGATTGTTTCTCTGTTACCTGATACTGTTGAATAAGACTGAGAATTTTATCAAATTTGGACAAAGGGTGCATGTAAGAACTGTGTTTATCTTTTTGCTTCTATGTTTCTGGCTTTAATGAGTATATCTCTGTAGGTGGGGAACAAACCATTCTCCAAAAGCTTCTTTGGAGAAACAGGCCTTATAAACAACAAAATACTTATTCTCTTTAACACAGCTTCTTAATAAAATTCAGAAGTGCAAGCGTTGCTCATCTTAGACATTTTTTTTTTTTCCTTTGAGAAAAGAAAAATCAATGAGTAAGAATCAGACAGATCGACAGAGAGAGAGACAGACGGATGGCTAGACAGAGAAACAAAGGCACAAAGCGAATGGTTGATATACCCATCGGAGAAAAAAAACACTGTAATAAAATGAAACAACAAAGTGTGAAACAGAATAGAAGACAAAAGATCTTGTTTTTCATCATAAGTATAGTTTAAAACAAGCAATGTATCTACATTAGGAGTCAGGCCTGGGTGGAAAAAAAAATATTTAGACCATCATTCGTCTGGTTGGAAAGGACCGAAGTGTGGCAGAAGAGAAAGCAACGTCTGACAGTGAGAAACTACATGGATGTTTCACTGCATCCGAGCAAATGACTTACACACGATTACAGGGATCTCCACCTTGATAGAACAAACGGCATTATTGCTATGGGTGATTTTTTCCCACACTGTGCACATAGTGACGGGTGTTTATGGGAGAGAATAAGGTGAACTCAATGCAGATGTTCTGGTGCATGATAATGGAGTTTTCTGGGCCATTCCAGATTTATCATAAGCTAGACATAAGCATTTATGTCTAGCAAAACATAAATGTCAAAATAAGTAATAACAAATAGTGAGAGAAAGTTTAACTACAGCTCTAAAATTTATAAAGAAAACCACAGTACTTTCAAAACTCACTGCCACAATTCCAGGTTGTTTTGGTTGTTTGTGCAGCCGGATGGTTGCTAGGGTATTATGGGTGGCTGCTATGTGCTTGTCATTGTGTTTTGGGAGGTTAACAGAGCTGTGGATTGATATATTTTGCATTGCTTTGTAGTAGGGCTGGGCGATATAGCTAAAAAATATATCAACGATATATGTTTCATATCGTTCGGTATCGATAATTATTGCCATTTTTTATAACCTTTTTTAAAACAGAGCAATATAATTTTTTTTTTTCAATTTAACCACTGTATTTTTAATTTGCCCACTTTATTAAGACAAACAACACATATATATATAGGCATATATATTATTTTTTTAACAGTCAATCACAAAATAAAATTTGAACAAATATCTCCTTTCTTATGTTTTATATGCAGATTAAATAAGTCTTAAGAAACTTTTGACTTGTTTCCCGAGGCCACAGGAGGGCACAATGAGCAAAATAATGCAGCGCATTAAACTGTCAGTTCAAATAACTGTCTATAAAAACGTGCATAACATCTAAATTAACGTATATAAAACAAATATAATTTTGTAAACTGCATACACAATTATGAACAAAACAGCATCATGTGTTTATGCATTGCTTAGCCTAATACAAAGAGCCAAATCGCCGATCACACAGATTGCATTTAAAAACAAATGAGACGCATTGAAATGAAATAAACCTTCACAAATTTGCGTTGCGTTTTCTAAACGTTAAAACTGTTTTAACTTTGCATGACTTTCTTTGCATCTCTTGCATGAGACGCGAGTGCAGCAGTCATATTTGTCCATCTAACAATGTTCTGAATATGCATTCTGTGTGAATGGCTTGGTTTCGGTTTTAACCTAATCAAGATCTTCTACGCATTGAGCTACTATATTTCTCTTAATATTTTGAACGAATAACACCGCAACGGCGCGTCTCATGGGCTAGACTAACAAAACATTAAAATGCAACGTCACTTACATCATCATCACCGCATCTCGCGCACCACTGATGATGCTCCCTGACGCACTCCTAACATTCGATTGTACCAATTTTGCATTCAAGTGCAAATGTTTATTTTAAATTCGACTAATATTAATGTTTTTATTCACAATCTCCTCATGACAGACAGGCACAGCACTCAGCACTGTTTGTGTGAGCTGTCTGCATCACTCATAGTACATGCCTATATCGTGCGCTATATCGAAACATTTTTATACCGTTATCGATGAAGGTGTACCATTGATAAATATCGATACCATTTTATCGCCCAGGCCTACTGTGTAGTTGTTAGGGTATTGTGGGTGGTTATTAGTGCTGCTGTTGTTAGGGTATTCAAGATGATTATTCGTGTAGGGTGTTCTGGGTGGTTGCTAAGTAGTTGTTAGGGTGTTTTGGGTTGTTGCTAAGATGTTGTTATGGAGGTTTGTGTCACTGATCTATAATATATAGATCAGTGGTTTGTGTAGATGATAGAGATGCTGTGTTGTTGTTAGCAGTGTTATGTGTTATTACAGTATTATGCTGTGTAGTTGTTAGGGTATTGTGAGTGATTATTAGTGTTACTATGCTGTTGCTAGTAGAGATGCACCGATCGACTTGCCAGGGACCGGAATTAGCCGATTTTCCCGAATGATCGACTCAGACCGGTGACCGGCCAGTCAGTCTGCCGATTCCGAGCCAGTCTGTTTTGACGTCACATTTATGGCGACTGATAGTGTATTTATGTTGTGCCAGATAAGGCTTGCGCAGCCTGAGTGAGTGTGTGAGAGAGACTCGTGCAGAAATCAAAACAAATGAGCGCAACAGCCCACACAGAAAGTTATACGCATACTCCGGTAGTAAAAAAAAAGACATTTAAAATATATGATTTAGGTACGCAACATTGCATGACCAATGTTTCAAAATGATTGCAATGTGCTTTTATACAAAAGTAGTTCAATAAACAATGTTAAAATTAATTGACTTACATTTCAGACACAATATTGACTGTTTTTGCTCAATTTCGCTGACGACTATAATTCCAATCAAAGCCGCAGCAGAACTGTTTTGTGCCTCCGAGCAACACAGCGGTGTTTCTTTACTGAACCAGGTTTTTGAACAAATCAAGTGAGTCAATGATTCAGTAAACCGTTCATAAACACAGTAGTCACTTGCCTCATTTTTGAATGAATCAGCCGTTTGAACGAATCTGTTGAATGAAGGACTAAATTACTCACTCATTCAAACAGTCATTTGCCGCCACCTAATGGTTTGGTTTCATATTTAAATCTATCATTGCATTTTTCACAACATTTCATATTTGTATGTTTAAAAAATATTTTAAATATTAATCTTATAAAATTCTTTATGCATTCGACATTTTGCAATGTAAATGCATTTATGGCACCTCAGCTTCATCAGTTTGTGTAAATACATCTAATGCAACTTCAGTTGCAGATTCTGTTTTCTGTAGTGGAAGATGGAATTTGTTGATACTAATTTCATTTGAATGGTAACAGCTCTACAGTTTCTTATTATTACACATTTAACAAGGCTAGTGAAAAAATGACAATTTAAGAAACAGTGGGAAATGACATCTGTTTTGTTATATACAGCAACTCCTTTTCAGTTAATTGTTATTTCTACCTCTTTTCTAGTCACAGAGCATTTTATTTGGAGAGTTGTTGAAGTGAGAGAACATCTGTAACTTTGTCCAGATTGGGGAAATTGTAATGTTTAATATTTTTTTTTTATTATGTAAATAATTTTTTTGCACTTAAAAAAAAGTATTGATTTTTTTGTGTGTACGCTGTCAATTATAGTTTTTAGAAAGAAAATCGGTTATCGGCAAAAATCGGTATCGGCAGGTCACACTTACAAAAAAATCGGAAATCGGAATCGGCCAAGAAAATTGCAGTCAGTGAATCTCTAGTTGCTAGGGTATTCATTGTGATTGTTTGTGTTGTTAGGGTGTTCTGTGTGGTTACTAAGTGGTGGTTAGGGTATTCTGGGTGATTGTTAGTGCTGCTATGCTGTTGCTAAGGTGTTCTGTGTGGTTGCTATGTAGTTGTTAGTGTATTCTTGGTGGTTGTTAGTCTTGCTATACTGTCGCTAGTGTGTTCGGGGTGGTTGTTAGGTACATGGTAGGGTGTTTTGGGAGGTTGCTAAGGGGTTGTTGTGGAGGTTTGTGTGCTTGATAGAGATATTGTGTGGTTGCTAGGTGTTGCTAAGTGGTTGTTAGGGTATTCTGGGTTATTGTTAGTGTTGTTTGGGTGGTTGAGCTGCTATGCTGTTGTTAGGATTCTCTGGGTATATGTTGCTATATTCAGGGTGGTTGTTAGTGTTGGTATGCTGTTGCTAGGGTGTTGTTTGTGGCTGCTAATTGATTGTTAGGGTGTTTTGGTTTTGGTTGCTAGGTGATTGTTATGGAATTTTTTTGTAGATGGTAGACAATGTTGTGTTGTTAGGGTATTCTTGCTGGTTGTTAGTCTTGCTATACTGTTGCTAGGGTGTTCTGGGGGGTTGCAAGGTAATTGTTAGGGTGTTTTGGGTGGTTGCTTAGGGGTTGTTGGTATGGACTTTGTGTAGATGATAGAGATGCTGTGTTGTTGCCAGGGTTTTGTGGTGGTTAGGGTATTCTGGGTGATTGGTAGTGTTGGTATGCTGTTGCTAGGGTGCTCTGGGTGTTCCCTAGGTAGATGTTGTTATATTCTGGGTGGTTGTTAATGTTGATGTAAAGGATTGTTAGGGTGTTTTGGGAGGATGATGGAGATGTTATGTTGGTATCCTGTTGCTAGGGTATTGTTGGTGGTTGCTAGGTGGTGGTTAGGGAATTCTGAGTGGCTGTCAGTGTTGCTGTGCTGTTGCTGGGATGTTTTGAGTGGTTGCTTTC
>NW_015536624.1:2047948-2049647 GCF_001515605.1 Sinocyclocheilus anshuiensis | reverse complement strand
CCTCCAAAAAAAAAAAAAAACACCGGATGAAAATTCAGCACAGAACAGAAATCTAGAAAGATGTCTTTGACTAAACAGAGAATGTGCAGTGGAGAAGCTGCCTATACTGTCACCAGCCTTGAATCCAGAGAAGCATTGACAGCATACAGACTCAGATACAGACAGAGTCGGACAGCCTGTGCTCTTTACTGCACACAAAATGAGGCAGAAACAGAGCTAGACTCCCTGACCTTATGCCCTAACTGCACACAAATTAAAGACACAATGTTTCCTGGTTTGTAAAGAACCTCAGAAACTCATATGTCTGCGAGGTTTGAATGTGAAATCTGGCTTACAGAGAAATGGGCAACCAGCGGAACACAAATGTCATGCTGAAAGTGACCTGCATATTAGATAAAATACACTTTTATTCATAGTTCTGACCTGGTTTGCAAAATCAACTAATAGACTCACTATACTTAATGGACATGAAGTTGCTCTTTCATTTGTAAGACTTAATGGGGTTCATGTATCAACTTTGTCTCCTAAAATCCCTTAAAATAAATGCAAATGAGTCAATTTGCATACTGTAAGAGTGTGGAGCTATAAAACGAATTTGGACGGTGTAGCTCAGAAAATTTTACCTTTAAAGTATTGAATGAGAAACATTTGAGTTCATACTGAGATGTCAGGCTTTGATTGCAGACTTAAGTAGTTTATTATTACAGTATAAGTCCCTGTTTTGTTATTCCAAAAAAACATAGTCAAATCTTAAGAGAGTGAAACAGAAAATGGGCAAGACAGACACATTTGAGCGAAGAGACCGAACAGAGCTCATTTACAAAAGTACCATTAAGCCAAAGATAAACATGACAAACATCTGATAAATGAAGCGCTGGCATGTTTTATTCCATTAACGAACTCTCTGGACACACCATCAGAAGCGACTTCATAAATCTTTTTTTAATGAAACGCACACATGCACATACATATGCACGGACTCACTAAAAAGCCAGATAATTGCGGTGTTGAAAAACATCACGTAGACTTCCAGTAATTAGGAGATTATATCCACATAGCCAGCAAGGGAAGGTGAAATCGCTTGGCTCTTCTCAGACCTCTAATGGGGTCAAAAACAGCTCGATAAATCCAGCGCTTGGCTTTCAAATCCACTGCGAGCGGGGTGAAAGGGGGAGATGTAGGGGCAGGTGAGGTGCTCGATAAGGGTATGGATGTTAAAGTCAGCATGAAATCAGAATTGACCACATTGACTTTCTTATTACATGTTCCTGATGGTATTTTGAATGTTTGATCAGGGCATGTTTTTTCAATGAATGTGTGCAGAGAAAATGAGGCATGATTAATGATGGAAGAAAAAAGTTGCACACTGCAAAAACAGTTTAATGTGTGTGTGTGTGATCATTTAAATTTAGGCAATGCATATTTTGAATGCACTGCATGTTAAATTCTTTTTAATTAAAAAAAAATCTATCTATCTATCTATCTATCTTAAATAAAATAAATAAATATATCTAAATATATGTGTGTGTGTGTGTGTGTGTGTGTGTGCGTGTGTGTGTGTATATTAGTATATATTATAATTCTCATAAATGTTAGTGTGTCTTAAAAAGTTTTTACAAATAAATCAAAAATATATAAAACACATCAAATATTAGAATTTTTAATATTAGTATTAATATTTTGATATGTGTGTATATAT
>NW_015536624.1:2045303-2046955 GCF_001515605.1 Sinocyclocheilus anshuiensis | reverse complement strand
TTTTTAATTAAAAAAAAATCTATCTATCTATCTATCTATCTATCTATCTATCTATCTATCTATCTATCTAATTTGATGAATAAATGAATGAAGGAGAGATTCATAAAGCACTTTATTTTGTATTACTGTACACCAAAAGTGCATTGCATATAAACTATGATCATTCAAATTCAGTCAATGCATATTTGGAATACACTGCATCTTTTTGTCCTCATTTGTAAGTCGCTTTGGATAAAAGCGTCTGCTAAATGACTAAATAAATAAAATAAATATGTCTTAACATTTTCTTAAATGTTCTTAAACTACATATTTGTTAGTATTAGTAAATTTTAGTATTTTAGTATATGCTGTATATTAAAATTGCATATTGCTATTTTATAATATATATTTATATATATAATATATATTTAATAATAATAACAATAATTTGCTTTATTTATTAGTATGTTAATAATATTAAATAATTTATATATTAAATGTTCTGCTGTGTGCCATTCTTTTCTAAAAAATCTATTCCTGCCCTGCATATTGTATTGAATATCCTGTTTCACTCATCACATTATAGAAGTATGGGTTGCTAATTTTTCTTGAAGGTCTCAGGTGTTTGTTCGTGTGGCCATATCCAAGACAGTAATCGACAGGTTTGGGTGTGGTAGGTGCAGATTATTGTTGTATATATTCCAGAACATGGCAAATGAAATGTGAGGTGGAATGTCTATGATAATGTTTTCTCCAATCGCTCACGTCTCATGAGGGCAAGCGAGGGGTGGCGGCAGGACAGAATATGGGCCTGTCTCTGAAAACTTGGCATAGGTACAGTATTATGGATTTTCCAACAGTAAATGGCATTGCTTGTCCACACATCACAAAAAGAAGTTGGTCCAATGATTTGAGCTATACAATGTGCTCATGTTTGTTTATTCAGTGTGTGTTTTTGAGCTTGAAGGTCATCTGTTCTTCTAAATGTACTGACAAAAGGAAGGGTACGCTGCCGTCGTTTCATTTTCTGTTTAATTGTCTGTTCAGGTCTCAAGCAAACAGAATTATTTCAATAATCAACAATAGAGAACGAGAGACATGTCCACTGCCAACACCTCATTTTCTGCATGCGAACAATCTGCCATTGTTATTCAAAGTAGATTTATTCTACAAGGAATCCATTTAATTCTTGTCATGTCTAAACAGCTTTGTGGATGGATTTTATATATTTATTTATTTTTTAAATAGCAGCATAATTTCTCAGGCAGCTATTATTATTTAACAACTTCAGCCTGGGCCAACTGATAAAGTGCCACCTTCCAGAGGAAGATGAATCAATCGTTTTATTGTTGTACCATTTTGGAAGTCTAAATTCTTATCATAAATATCCCAACTTTATGTCCCAGATTTTCGTTTAAGGAATGTACATTACATTATAAGTGGTCTAGAGCGTTTGCTTTTGAACTGTGGTGATGAGGAAAGATATTTCAGTCACTTCTGAGATGTTTACGCTTTAGTCATTTCATGCATCTTGATCAATCACATTTCTATCTGATTAGATTTGCATATTTCATTTAGACTTGGCCACATTAGCCATATTGCTGTGTGTCTTGACTGCATCTTGGATGGCTTTTACACTTGATATTTTAATAAGTTGGTAATATATATATATA
>NW_015536624.1:2042950-2045039 GCF_001515605.1 Sinocyclocheilus anshuiensis | reverse complement strand
TTTGTTTACATAATATATGAGTGTGTACTGTGTATATTTATTATGTATATATAAATACAAACAAACACATGCATGTATATATTTAAGAAAAATATGTTATGTTTATATATGAAATATATTTATATATAATATAAATGTATATACATGTAAATATTTTCAAAATATATACTGTATGTATGTGTATTTATATATACACCATAAATAAACACAGTACACATACATATATTATGTAAACAAAAACTTTTATTTTGGATGCGATTAATCGCGATTAATCGTTTGACAGCACTAGTTTAAAAATGTCTATAGTTTTTAATTATTTTTATTTTTAGCTTTAGTTGCTTTAGTGCAAGTTAAACCAAATGAAATGAGAAATGTTGCCTTAGCAAATAGCTGAAATAGAATATTTTTTTATTAATAATAGTTATTAGATCAACTGAATAGCATTACATAAACACTAGCAAACAGCAATAAATACAACACAGAAACAAACAGAATTTACACGTTTTTGTTGGTTAAAGCAAACAAGATACAGACATCTGTAGCATCATATAAATAAAATCTTTCAATTGTTTACTCATAAGCATTTTCTAAATGGGTTCTGCCAATAAAAGTTAATATTTAATTATAGCAGTGCGATGTTTAATTGACAGGTTTATGTTTTTGGCAAGGTTTAAACAGCTTGGTGCAGCACAGCAGGGTTGCATCCCACTGCGTTTTTAAAAGACTGAGGGCCACAGACACATGAGGCCGTGAACACCTGGCCACCTTAAACAGGTGAACATGCAACCGCACTTACACACACACCTCCTTCTCCCTGGAGACCTTGCTACAGAGAAAAAGAGAGAGATGCGAGTGGAAAATGAGGTGAGAGATATTGTATATACAAACAAGAACAACTACGACTGTGAAGCTCAGATGTTCTTAGTCATCACACATTTCCTTTTCTTCCAGGCTCCCTCTGTTCTCTGCAGTTTATTTTTCTCCCTGTTCATCCTCATATGAGGTGTGTAAAAAAAACAATAGTACCTTTTTTCTTTATGGTGACCATTTTCTCAAGCACTGCATAACAAAAACACAGTGATAGATAGATAGATAGATAGATAGATAGATAGATAGATAGATAGATAGATAGATAGATAGATTATTGATTAATCACATGTTGTGGATGATAAACAATACTTGGATTTCCAAGTAATTTGCCGTTTTCCACCAAATTTGTCAGGAAATCTCATTCCTATCCAGCCATTTGCTGTTCTATTTAAATCGTTATCAATTAGCAGCAGATCAGGCCTTCCTTCATGACTAATTAAAGCAATTAGAGAAACCTTGAACTAATGCATTTTATACAGATAGCAGCAACAAAGCGACTCATTTCGCTCACAGGTCAAGAGCAGAGTAATTAACTGGCAATTACACCCTCAGCCTAGTGTGCTTCCGAGGAAACCGGCGGGGAGAGTGTGTGGTGTGTGTGTGTGTGTGTGTTGATGCCAACATGCATGCTGGTGGCGTGTTGGATTTGTGTTTCCTGTGTATTCGGGCATATAGGGTGCGTGATTCAAGCTTGACCTCTCAAGTGAGAAATTGTACTTTTTTTCAGTTTTCCTTGATATTACGGAGACATTTTATGGCAAGGTCTTGCTGTCATAGCATTGTAACCTGCTCTAAAATTGAGTTATAATTTTTAGGGATAACACAAATGTTTCGGAATGTTCCACAAACGAAAGAAAGTCATACAGGTTTTGAAAGACGTAATGATGAGTTTAGGATGACAACATTTTCATGTTTGGGTGAGCAAATGCCTTAAAATTGTGTTTTTAACAAATCCTACTTTTTAGTACTTATTAATTAATTTATTGATTCTTTATTTGAGTTGGAACCTGAGTGGAATGATCATTTTTACCATATAATAGTAAACAACAACAACAATGACAAAAAACAAGTCCAACAAGAAGAAGATCAAATTAGACTAAGTACCTTCATCTCTGAAGTGTTTAGTTCAGTAAAAATGTATACATTACTAAAAATCTTTTTAATGGTTTAAATCACTTGTCATTGAATTTCCAGCACAAATACCATATATCATATATAT
>NW_015536624.1:2037327-2042675 GCF_001515605.1 Sinocyclocheilus anshuiensis | reverse complement strand
ATATTATAAGTTATGTATACTGTGATCGTGGTCATTACCACTCATGCTGATCAACAAGTCTAAAATGCTTAAATAAAGCCACTGTGATGAGAAGTAAAATTGAATGTGTGAACCCCAGGGAGTGCTGGATTCATCTTATGTCTTAGACTGTCAGATATTGATGCCACACATGCTTTTGTCGTGTTAAATGTTGAGATGCTGTACCCCCTACATGTTGAGGTTTTCTTCTGGGGTTTCTCGTCTCACGCTGATCTCTTCGTGTCAAACTGTTCATCAGGAGGGAGCGATACAGAGGCGCAGTGATAAACAAGCGGATCTGATAAGACAGGATTAGTAAATGCACACAGAAGCTCTTTTCCAAGCACTTGTCCGCTTATCTAGAAAGCATTTTTAGGCATGCTGCTGACATGAAGACTGTTCCAAATGACAGATTCCGGGTTTGTGCAAAATTTAGAATTGAAGAATTGGCTCCTGTTGAATTACTAAGTATGAATTTGAATTGAATTGCAAAGAGGAATTGCAATATAAACGAACTTGACACAAGTAATGCTTTTTGGGAAATGTTGTGTTCTTTCTCCCTGGTCCACAGAAGTTATCAAATATGAACTAAATACACATTTATATAGGTGTAAGTTCAAACATCTTTCTTGACAAACTAGGTACATTTCAGTTTCTTCCTTGCAAATTCTACTTATTGCATCAAAATTCAAATCGCAATTCTGCATCCTGTTTGTAATTCGTATTGAAATCACATTTAGGAATTAGAATTGGTACACAACAAATTCTAAGGTATCGGTGCATGTATACTTTATGCAGAACAGGGTTTCTTAAACTGGGGTTTCAAACTGATAAAAAGCTAAGGTCACACTTCAGTTTAGGGGCAAATTCTCACTATTAACTAACTGTTAACTACGACTTATGCCTCTGTAAACTCCTAATTTGCTGCTTATTAATAGTTAGTAAGGTAGTTATTAAGTTTATGTATGTGGTAGGATGAAGGGATCTAAAATACAGTCATGCAAAATGAGGCATTAATATGTGCTTTGTAAGTACTAAAAAAACAGCCAATATGCTAGTAATATGCATGCTAATAAGCAACTAGTTAATATTGAGAACTGGTCACTATACTAAAGTGTTACCAAAGCTCATAATTAATTAAATAATAAAAAAAAAAAAATCTAAAATTGATTTTTTTTTAATATTTGTAAATAATTAATAATTAAACAAAAACAAGAAATGTCATATTTAAATAAATAAACAATTAAATAAGTAAATAAATTAATAAACAAAATACTTTGTTAATACATATTCTTAAATAAATATACACTACCCTTAGCCCTTAGCTGAGAGAAATCTAAACCATTATATTTCAAATCAAAATTTTACAATATTATTATGCTTAGTAGACAATTGCATTGGAAGTTTAGTAGCATGCCAACGTCAAACTCTATTGAAATCAATTGTGAGTGGAGTCTCTTGTGGGCATTGCGTGAGGAGTATATATGCGGCATGCTGATTCGCTGCCTAGAGTGATCCAAATCACTCGCTTATGAGGTTTCTTTTCTGTTAGGATGCAGACAGCGAGGCAGCTCGCAAATTTTGGAATAGATCAAGAGTGTCAGAAAGAGAGATCGAGAAGAAATGAGCGATTGTGTGTTTGAAACGAAATGGGTAGAAAGAAAGGGTGGAGGAGAACGGGATGTCAGGAAGCTGATCAAAGACCGTAGCAGTGTGAATATTCATGCATGTCTTGTTAAAGTCCAGTATGTGTTGGTCTATTTGCCAGGGAAGTGCAGAGATCTGACTCCGGGGTTTATTTTCAGATATCTCATGGCCATTAAGAAGTAATGAGGCTTAAGACGGTAAACCATGACGTCGCACACCGACCCAAGTGATACGCAAGGACAGGGAAGATGGACGAATCGAAGCAGGCAGGCAGGCAGGCAGCAAGAGAGGTGCCTCTGTTTAAAAAGTCGAGTGCAAGGGTAAATAAATAAAGGAGGAGAATACCCACATGATGGATGGAGCGAGAGGGTGACTGGTTTCATGATCGCGTCTTGACGGAGCTGACGAGGCAGGATCGCCTCATTCGGTATTCCGCTCAGGAAGAGAAAAGCCAGGGATTCTACAGCCAACTCAACTCATCTTCAAAGAGATATTAACATAGCGCTGGATCCCTTTTATCTCTCCTCTAATTTCACAGATGCCAGCTGAAATTAAAACACAGCGAGAGTGAAACAAGACTAAAAATATATGGAGAGAGAGAGAGAGAGCGTAGGAAAACAGATCGAGGGCAGGCAGCCCATGGTTCACAGGAAGCAAACGTGCTCTCAATGAGGTCTGCTTTATTACGACCCTGCCACAGTCAGAGTGGAAACGGCAGGTGGGATTAGGCATTAGTGGGATCGCGGTCCGCACCGGATGGAGATCAGGGTGAATTATGTTCATAAAGAGTTCAGAGCACAGGCGTTACGGATGTGACATAACAACAGTCAGTGTAGTTTCAGCCTCGGATGGGATACCTACAGTCCATGTCATGTATATAGAGTGCAACAGTCGAGTTCGGGAAGTAAAAATCCCTATTCGTTTTCTCCACTGAGACATTTAGTGTTTAACAATTCTGTAGAAACCACTAGCAATTCTGTATAATGAGCTCTCATGTTAGTTGATGGTATATGCTTCTGTTAAAAAAAAAAAAAACAAGTCACGTAGTTAATGATTTGTTAATAGCGAGATTTGGACCATAACAATAAGTGTGACCATGGAAATCAGTAAAAACATGAGTAAACAAAAACTGTAGGACATTAGCAGATATTGTGAGAATCCCATTTTTATAGTTAAAATAGTCACCTATCTGTCAGAATTCGTTTTTGCATTTAGCAGACACTTTTTTCCCCAAAAACCAACATGTAATGTATTTAAACAAGATATTTTAACAGTATGTGTGTTCTTTTGGACTCAAAACCACAACTTTGGCATTGCTAGCATCGGTTGCTGAGCTACTTCACATCTACCCTGAAATACACAATACTGAGACACTGTGATCCCAGGCCAGGCAATCTGTTCCTAATCATCAAGCTCCATTCACCACCAGCTCATTACCTTCACATTAAACCAGCACACCAAAGAAAGACCAGTCCACAACATCAGTCCATAACAAGTGTAATTTCAACTTCATTTGTTACATTTTTTTTAAAATAGCCACATTTCAGGTGATGAATTATATTACCCATGATTCCTGAAGAGAAAGATCGCAAACCAGAAAATTGTGGCCAACAGACGAAACAGCTCAAGAGTATATATGTGACCCTGGACCACAAAACCAGACTTAAGTCTCTGGGGTATATTTGTAGCAATAGCCAAAAATACATTGCATGGGTCAAAATGATCGATTTTCCTTTTATGCCAACAATCTTTAGGATATTAAGTAAAGATCAAGTTCCATGAAGATATTTTGTAAATTTCCTACCGTAAATATATCAAAACTTAATTTTTGATTAGTAATATGCATTGCTAAGGACTTCATTTGGACAACTTTAAAGGCGATTTTCTCAATATTTAGATTTTTTGCACCCTCAGATTCCAGATTTTCAAATAGTTGTATCTCGGCCAAATATTGTCCTATCCTAACAAACCATACATCAATGGAAAGCTTATTTATTCATAGACATGTGACTGGTTTTGTGGTCCAGGGTCACATATATATCAGGGGCGTTTCCTCCAAGGAGGCAAGGGAGGCAGTGCCTCTTGAAAAAATATTGTATGAGAAAAACATTTGTAGTACAAAAAGAAAACAACACTAGTATTAGGCCTACACAATATAACATTAAAAAGTGAAAATCACTCGTTTTTCTAAGGAAACATTTTACAACAGTGACACCAGCAGGTAAAGTTACAGAGGGAGTCGCATCTCTCTCGCCTCCCCTGAGCCCATTGAGTTTTAACAGACCCCCTAAAGCATGCGGTGAGTTTGCTGGGGATAATTGAGAATGAATGGGGGAAAGTCACGTAAGAGGAGGCAATGCCTCCATCGCAATATCATTGAATATGACTGGTTATGTTTGGAGTGATTGATTCATGCGATAAATATTTAGTACTACTACTACTTTAGTACTTTATTTTATTTTTTAACTTGAAAGATATGGAATGACTCTAAACTGACAGATTTGTATTGCATTGCTATTTTGAAATAGTTTTAAAATGCTTCATTGGCTTTTTGTGAAACATTGTATACTTTTATAAACCTTTATAATTTTTTTTTTTTTTTTGGCTTCAAATAAGAGTTTATAACTGTTGTGATTCATCTCAGAACTGTTTGATTTGGTTCATGCCAATGACTTAGAATTCATTTATTCTTCTTATTTAAAAAAAACAAACAAAAAACAACTGTAAAGAAAATGAAAATAGAAAAAAAAAAAAAAAAGACTGCTACAAAAGTGGGCCATCACTGTTGCGCTCTATTGCCCAAAAACTGGCAAGCACAAGCTAAAATTGCCAGCTTCACTCAAGCTTTTGAGCACATGAGAGACCTGCCTAGTTACTGGATTTGGCGCATTGATGTCAAATCTTTTCAAAGACACTTTTAAAAGAGGTTTGTTTGTAGTAGATGGAGCTAATTAAATAGATGCAGAACTGTTTGTAGAAAGTGTGTTTGATCAGAATTTCTTAGTATGATTATTTTGCATAAGTATGCAGCATATATCGCTGTACTACTGGATATCTACTTGAAACTAAGAGATACTAAGTAGACAACTTTATTGATTATAACGAGAGTGTTCTAGTTTTGTCATGCTGCTCACTTTCAGTGTAGACTGTGTTTTAGAGAAAAGTAATATTCTATTTTAGTGAAGTCTGTTTATGCCGCACACGGTTGTGTAAGAGCCACAACATAACCCAAATACCAGCTGCACTCAGAGACAGCCTGCATTTTCAAACACGCATTCATATTTTATAATAGCTTTTCTTTTAAGTTAGGCTGTTGTGGTAGACTATTTTTGACCTTTGACTCGTTCTTTCTTTGACTTAGCGTGCATGTACATGTGTTCTCTGTGCGTCAGTCTTGTACACTTGTAGTATGCTTCTATTGTATAGCTTTGGCCCTGCATACTACATCTTGTGGCATTTGGATTTTAAAGGGGTCATATGATGCTGCTAAAAATAACATTATTTGGTGTATGTGGTGTAATGAAATTATGTACATTATGTACATTATTTTCCACATACTGTACATTATTGTTTCTCCTCTATGCCCCGCCTTTCTGAAACGCGTCGATTTTTACAAAGCTCATCGGTCTGAAAAAGCGAGGTGTGCTCTGATTGGCCAGCTATCCAGTGCGTTATGATTGGCC
>NW_015536624.1:2017825-2037139 GCF_001515605.1 Sinocyclocheilus anshuiensis | reverse complement strand
TTCTTTCTTTGCGTGAACATTTGGGCGGCGTTATGCAAATCTTCCCAGATAGTGACGTAGGTATGTGGGGGCGTTAGAACGAGCCATTTTAGGTAGGTGTGGCTGATTCTTAACTTTTATAAGTAATATCTCTTTGGATTTGAGACTTTAGTCTTTGCAACTTTACAGATCTTCTTTATGCACCAAGAGCTTGTAACACTCCAAAGAGAAAGGAAAAATTTTAATAGCATCATATGACCCCTTTAATGGAGATATTGGCCTATTTATTTTTATATCAAAGACCATTCCAAATCTTTTAAATTGCAATTGTGTAAATTATGATAATTAAATCATTAAACAAATAATAGAGCAATAACACAAAAACAAAATAGAGCAGAATAGAGAACTAATTATCATTCAAAATACCTTACAAAAATACAATGGTGTTACCATGGTAAAAGGATGTTTCAGATTTGATATATAGTAGAGTTCACATTGACAACCAGGATGTAGAAGCCTGTAAACACCATAGTATTATCATGGTAAATATCATAAAGTAAGTATTATTTGAAGTATATTTAAAAAGACCATGATAGAGTAAATGCCCAAAAAAACAATGTTCGCCAAGGTACTTCAAGTGACATCATACTATTAATGTGTTAAATGTCTAAAAAACATAGTTCTTCAAGGTACTTCAAATAATAATGTGGTATTACTATAGTAAATGTTCAAAATGTCATAATTTTAAGGCTTTTCAAATAATATCATGACTTTACAATGGTAACTCTCCGACTAGCATTCTTATTCCAAGGTGCTTCAAGTAATAACATAGTATCACTGTGGTAAATGTCCAAAATCATGGTCCAAAAGTCGTGGCCTAATGGTTAGAGAGTCAGACTCATAACCCAAAGGTTGTGGATTCGAGTCTCGTACCGGCAGGGATTGTAGGTGGGGGGAGTGAATGTACAGCGCTCTCTCCCACCTTCACTGAGTGAGGTGCCCTTGAGCAAGGCACCGAACCCCCAACTGCTCCCCGGGCGCCACAGCAAAAAATGGCTGCCCACTGCTCCGGGTGTGTGTTCACGGTGTGTGTTCACTGCTGTGTGTGTGCACTTTGGATGGGATAAATGCAGAGCACTAATTCCGAGTATGGGTCACCATACTTGGCCACATGTCACGTCACACTTTAAAATGTTCAAAATAACATTTTTTTTACCATGATAACTGACAAAATAGCTTTGTTATTTCAAGATACTTCAAAGAAAATCTTGGTATTATCCTGGTAAATGCACAGAAAACATTAGATATACTTTTTGCAATGCTTGAGAGATGCAAATATTGTGTGAGGAACACTGAAATGGTTGAGGGACCAGAACAGAGAAAGAGAGAGGACGAGCAGGTGTGTGTGTGTGTGTTTGTGTTACATGTGTGTGCTCAGGTCCAGAGGAGAAACTCTCAAAAGAGGATTCTCCAGAGCCCATTGAACATTGATGTTCCACTCCTTCATGCAACACTCGGCTTTTATCTCTCCCTCTCTCTCTGTACAGCACCTTTAAAAGTCTTATCCATCTATTGATACCATGCAGTCTAAACCACCATTACAGCTCACATTCACCATGCAACACTGCGGCAAACATATAGAGAAAGCCGCTCTCTGGCTAATTACTGATCTATTTAGCCTGTAACACTAAAGGGGACCATTAATGCACAGAAAGTGCAACTGAGAACACGGCATTAATTTATCAGAGGCATGCACACATTCACACGTAGTCAAGTCTTTTATCAGGGCTCGAAGAGTTTATTTGTTGTTCCTCGATGCAACAATCCCAGTTAAAACTGTAATCAGCTCCGGATTAATTCAAAATTCCTTGAGAGTGTCCTTGGATAATTAATGTTGTGAATCCATGAGCACAGAACCCATTGTTTATCCATCAAGCAGCAGAATTATTAAAGGAGAAAAACATCCTTGTAGAAGGCGAAAGAATTCAGAGGCAGCAGTTTCGCTTACTAAAGAGTGCAGAGTTTAAGTTTTAGCTTACTACAATAAAACACTTCAGTACATTAGATAAACGTCAGGAGTCAGAGATGCTGGAAGGTTCAGGATATTCACCATTAGCCGAGACTGCGCATCTCCTCACTGTTTGGGCTGATGCACTTCACTGACGCCGTCATAATGGGTTCCGTTGTAACATAAAATTCACCGGATTGAATTCTGAGTGTTTTTAATTGAGTTGTGAGGACTTGATGTTGTGGACTGGTCTTTCTTTGGTGTGCTGGTTTAACGTGAAGGTAATGAGCTGGTGGTGAATGGAGCTTGATGATTAGGAACAGATTGCCTGGCCTGGGATCACAGTGTCTCAGTATTGTGTATTTCAGGGTAGATGTGAAGTAGCTCAGTAACCGATGCTAGCAATGCCAAAGTTGTGGTTTTGAGTCCAAAAGAACACACATACTGTTAAAATATCTTGTTTAAATACATTACATGTTGGTTGTTGGGAAAAAAAGTGTCTGCTAAATGCAAAAACAAATTCTGACAGATAGGTGACTATTTTAACTATAAAAATGGGATTCTCACAATATCTGCTAATCTCCTACAGTTTTTGTTTACTCATGTTTTTACTCATGATTTATATGGTCACACTTATTTTTATGGTCCAATTCTCACTATTAACAAATCATTAACTACGACTTTTGCCTCAATGAACTCCTACTTTGCTGTTTTATTAATAGTTAATAAGGTAGTTGTTAAGTTTAGGTATTGGGCAGGATCAAGGATGTAGAATATGGTCATGCACAATTTGTGCTTTATAACTAGCTATTAATAAACAGAAAATATGTTAATAATAGGTATACTAATAAGCAACTACTTAATAGTGAGAATTGGTCCCTATACTAAAGTGTTACCATTTCCATTTATCCTTAGTTTTCTTTCATGATTTGTGTAAGTATAATGTTTAATAACTATACTTTCCATCTTCTTTATAAATTTAGCAAGAATGCATTACATTTACAAAATACTGACCGTGAACACATTTACAACGCTACGGAAAACTTTTACAATTTTCATTTAATATCATTCCTTTGAATTTTCTATTTATTAAATTGGTTTTTTTTTTTTATTATAAAAAATGCATGACTTGCTTATTTGTTGCCACAAATTACTAATTTATTCCCTTGTTATAGTTAAATCAAGGAAACAAATTAGTAATTTGTGGCCACAATCAATGTTTTCACACATGTCAATGGCTCCGAATTGAGCCATTTCATCATTTCCTATGTTCCTTGGGAATCAAACCCATGGCTTTAAGTGTTGCTAAAATCATGCTTTATCAGTTGAGCTACAAGAACTAATGAGAAGCTGTAAAGTATTACAGACCACTTTAACATATGAAATGTATTTAAACTGTCCCTCCAGTACCATAATTAATTCCCTTTAGGAAAAAATAAATAAATCTTAATTTGGCCCAGATCAATGTGGCCGAGTCTGCCAATGGAGAACCGCTGCTCTGCTGTTTCTACTATTCTTCAATTAGATATCCTTAATTGCTAACTGACTTTCCCCGTGCCGCTCTCTATCCGTCGCTATCAAAGCTTCCGGGCACGTACTGCACTCACCCTGACTTTGCCATGTCTTAGGATGGTCTTATCTCGCCGCCCTGCGCCCTCTCTTGCCAAATGGTCTTCTTTTTCTGTGAAAGTGTGAAAAGTTTGCAAGAAATGGATGTGCATTATTGATCCCTGATGGGAAATTCAGAGCAAAATAGCGGAAACATCAAATGCAAAACACACAGCTCAGTCTTCCTTCTTGCGCAAGACATCACAGAGCGAGATAAAAGAGATACGTGCAATGTTACTCCAGGCCCGGTTGACAGCTCAAAATAACGTGAGGGCGGGCACAACTGGAAGATAAGTAATGCTGCATTGTCTGATGGCAACCGGCAGAAAACTTCCCCAGTAGTGCTTTTCTATAACATTGTTGTTGAACAAGCCAGTGGCTAAAGGTCCTCCGCTGTGGGTTGGATGGGGAGAGTATTTTCAGGATGGACTCCGATTTCACCAGCATCATGCTTCAGGAGAGCCCAGGTGACGTCTGATAACACAACCGGCCTCCTTTATCACTTTGTTCGGATTCTCGGAATCGACTGAACTAGTGTTGCTCCCTCTGCACTATACAAGAGTAAAGCACGCCGGCTATTGCAAACCAATATAACATCTCTAACAGGCGGCTGCACCCATTAAATGACCCGAGTCTTCCCAGGAAGTAGAGTCTGTTCTGCTGTTTCCTCTATAGACGACTAAACAACAGAAAGCCGTGTGGATATTTCATTGATTTTAAGACGCAGAGATGATTTTGATTTTTGATTTTGCTTCAAGAAACAAAAATGATGGTCATACTTTATTTTAAGGTTCAATTCTCGCTATTAACACACCATTAACTGCTACTTTTGCCTCAATAAACTCCTAAATTGCTGCTTATTAATAGTTAATAAGGTAGTTGTTAAGTTTAGGTATTAGGTTGGATTAGAGATGTAGAACATGGTCATGTAGAATAAATGCTTTAAAGCACTAATAAACAGCCAATATGTTAATAATAGGTATGCTATTAAGAAACTAGTTAATAGTAAGAATTGGTCCCTATACTAAAGTGTTACCAAAATGTCCTTCAAAATCAGATATTTACTATTACCATGAATGGCAGATACAACATCATAAAAAAAGAAACGCTTCTTCTTAAATATCTACTAATATATATAGGCACAAATGTACTGTGCAAAACACAATATGGTCAAAAAACAATCTAGTCCTTTAAGGTTTTTTTTTTTAAACTGTCATCCATCCATTCATTCATTCATTCATTCACAACCCCATTTTTTTCATATTTTTTTTTTAAAAGTGTCTCACCAATGCTGCATTTATTTGTTCAAATATACAGTAAAAACAGTAATATTGTGAAATATTATTACATTTTAAAGAACTGCTTTGAATACTTAAAACCTAATTTATTCCTGTAATATTCCTGTTTTTCTTTGCAGCCATTACTCCAGTCTTCAGTGATCTTTCAGAAATATGCTGATTTGCTGTTTAAACTTGTCTTGCTTTTGATGTATAGAAATGCCAAAAGAACAGCTTTTGAAATAGCTGAAATATTTGAAATATTTTTATTGTAACAGTGTAAAAACATTTACTATATAATCTTATAATCAATTTATAATCAACTTATAATCAATTTAATGCATCCTTGCTGAATAAAAGTATTGCTTTATGTAAAAATAAATAAATAAACTGTAGTGTACAATTTGGCATTGTTTTATTTTTCCTTTGCTGTCCCTATTAGAATGTATGGTGAAATTAGTAATCTTCACACTTACAGTGATTCAATTACCATTTGCTAGCAAGTATTCCTACTTTAATATATGGTTAGTTGACTGGTAGTGGATCGGGTCACATGTCACATTGAATCTCCTTCAACACTCATTGAAAATGAATGACAGCCAGTTGCTTTGTTGCTGCAAGTCATTGTCAGTGTGAACTCCCTATTATGTAGTTTTTCTGGCAGGTATGCAAAGAGGAGGCTGGACACACACCTTCTTCCCTATGATCTTCAGAAGCTGATTTGTACACTTAAGGTGGCGACGATAAGGAGGGTTTAGCTTCTGATAGCATCTCAGCCATTTAAAGAGGGTTTGTTCTGGCCCAAAGCTCTGATGTTACCCAACAGACGGCTAAAAACCTCACAGAAACAGAATCTAAACACAGAAATAGGCAGAGGAAAAGAGACGAATCTAAGAAGGGCTGGGCATTAAAGGTAAAACTAGTATATCTCAGTATTTGTAGCCTTTTGACAATGTTCAGTAAATAGCTTAATATTTAAATATATAGATAATGTTTTTCCAATTGGATAATCTACTATTTGAACCATTACTGACAAGAAGATAAATAATCAAAGCATTTTTCGAATGTTTTTCTTTTAAATTAAATGTAATCATTTTTATTTATACTCACCAAAACTATATTTATATTATGTGTTTTTTTTGTATTAGTAAATAAAAATTATTGAATTTCATAGCCACATTTTTACTGACCATGCAATGAATTTTGTGAACTTTTTTTAATATATAATATAATATAATATAATATAATATAATAGATGGGTTTCATTTTTCATGATTATCATCACAATATTTATGATGCCGATTAATTTTATCTTTGCTAGCCAAATCATTGTGAATATATCGTGAGCATTTTGAGATATTTTGCAACCCTAAGCATCACTCTCCGTATTTTCCATCTGTCTCTGGTCCACCGGTGTCTTTGCAAGCAACATCTACCAGAATGATGCAAATCCCTTGTTGTACACAGGCGTGCACCTGCAGCAGAGCAAACAAATAGGTCTGTTTATCTACCGGCTGCACTTTTACAAATCATGCTATTGTTTTGAGGATTATCAGGTTGGCTCCTCTCGTTTCCGATGTGCGCTGTGGCAGATTAGTTGCGCTCAGACGTGAATCGTAACTTGACCTAATAGCCTAAATGGCCTTCTGAAATCTGTGAAAGAGCAGGTAATCACGTTAATTCTGTGAACTGGATTTAGTTCCCGTACAAACAGACGGCAAGTCTAGTGTTAAAGCAGCTTGAGCCTTCATGTATGAGATTAATTAAAGAGCTTCTTTCAGGATGGACTCTGTTCAGGCTTTTTCAGATCAATGGCAGTGTTCCGCAGTAGCACGGCATCCATTTAGCATCAAAGAAAAGAAAAAGCCTATAGTGTGACTTTCAATAGTCTATGATTTTGCCATTCAAGTTCATCAAATTGGATTGATGGTGATTTTCATGATCTCGCTGGATTTAAGAACATTTGAATTCAACAATGATTGTAAACCGAAGTTTGCTAAAGCTTTGTTGACCGGATGCGCTTTATTTGATGCTCATTCCTACACTTTAGCCGTTCTGGAAAAATTTCCCTTCCTTTTTCAGCTGAACCAATTTGTCACGGCAGAGATGCTGCGATAATAGGTTTAGGTATCACGAAGAGAATCTCAGCCTTTGTTTGCTATGCTTTATTGAATCATAATGAGAAGAAGACGATGAGGGCTAGAGAAGGAGAACGATGGCTGAGCGCCCATTAATAACCGCTGATCAAAAATCACTCACGTCGTTGTGGAGGAGAATGAAAAACAGCCAAGTTTGGCAAGCATTTCCCAAGATGCCTAATTACAAACCTAACCCTAACCCTAATGCTATCCGAGAGAGCGTCTCAAACCTGAAAAAGGCCTCAATTTTTGCTTTGTACATCATGATCGGAGAGAATGTGAATTGGAAACTCCTACGGTACATAAATAGTTCAGAAAAGACCAACTTGGACAATTTGATTGTTTTAGAAAGTGCACAGTGAACATTTGAAGGGTGCCAGGTGCATAGATGGAAAACGTATTTTTCTTTGAGGCAAGCTGTAGCAGTAGCTCACAAGATATACATGAGTATAAGTGTATAATTCAGTTTTCTTAGATATGTCTATGAAATAACCTGTACTGTTTATTTGAATTATTTTTAATTCAATTCATTTTCTTTATTTATTCTTTTACATTAATTTATTCATTTACATGTATTTTACACTATTATTATTATTATTATGGAGAGACAGAAATTCTAAATACAGAGTCTATAAAATACCTTGTTGAAATCAATTATATTTATAAACATATTTTTATTATTATTAAAATTATAATTTTGGAAAGACAAAAATTGTAATAAAAATAGTCTATATTTTTTCATGTAAAAAAGTGTATTATTGTTTTTGTTGAGCAACCAGTTTCATTCATTGCATGTATTTGTTCATTTACATATATTTTTATACATATATTTTTATCATTATTAATAATATTATTTTTGAGAGGCTAAAATTCTGATCACAGTCTATATATTTTTTCTTCCATGTAAAACAAAGTTTTTTTTTTTTAATTTCAGTCCATTATTGTTGTGTAATCTATTTCAGATTTGTAAACCCAAATGACACACAAAAGCAAATCAAATTGTTTTCTTACATGTTGGTCAGATAGTATTTTTCTGTGTAAGTACAATGACAATGTAATAATATGTGATATATGTTTGTAATTCTTCAGAAAGGACTTTGGATTACGTGTTATGAGTTTTCCCCTGTTTGTGGGATTCTGAGTGTCTTTCTGTAGGGACAACAGATCTGTTTCTCCACTTATGAAAAACAACAGTGGAACAGATGAAGCTGTCAGTGAAAAAGCAACAGCATCCCTCTGTTCAGAGCACAATTACGGGCAGAATTTCCCAGGGACATTCATATTCATAGTACGGATTGAGCTTTTCAGGACTGATTCACAAAGAAATTATGAATTATTGACTGAGAACGTTTGCTAGGTGATATACGACTCCACTGAAGTGCTCAGAACCACATTATTGAAAACAAGTGCCCATCCTCCCAATATATCTCTTCAGAAATGTATAATGGTTTATAACAGAACTCATTTTCTTTGCATTTGAGGCATATCTTTTGGATTCCTTTATTATATTAGGATACAAGCATTCGCAAAGGAAATTAACAGCTCGCTAGCCACATTCATCTCCCTCTTACCAAGACTTTTGACAGCTCGAAGAGTGAAATAGCCTGGTAAAACTCAGTCCGGCCAGTTTTTGCTTCATTTTAGTGCATGGCACTTCAAATAAAGTGTCAAATGAATTGTAAATCCATGTGTACGTTTGCAAAAGAAGCCATTGTGTCGCTCATGGCCGAATTCTTTCAGGAAATGTGATTATTGATCACGTCGTATTTTGTTTACTGGCATATTGGTTTTGTTAAGCATCTATTGCTAGGTCAAGAAAGGCCCTATTGATGTAGACAAGTCTGGTTGACATGTTTGTTTATTGGCAGGTGAGATTAAGGTTGTTACAGGTCTTTAAGCACAGACAAAACAACTGACATGCAACACCGGACCCTTTCTCCAGCGCACGCACCTCTTTCTGACCGACCGAACCACTGACCCACAAGTTGTCCTGGAACGTGAGGCCTCACTCCAATGAATAAACCATAAAGCAAGGTGTTTATTAGCTCTAGATCAAAGCCAGAGGCAGGGTATAATGATGAATGTGCCAGGGAAGTCAGCCCTGGTCGGAGTGAATGTGCTTGCTGTGGCCCTCCTTGCTAAAAACAACACCAGTCATTAGTTAGATGCCTCCAGCACAGAGACTGGTCCTAAAGCATGCGAGTTGGGCATTAGTGGGCTTTGAAGCTTTTGTTTTTTTTGACCGTAACTCAGGGCATGACTCAGTTAAGCCTGCGTGATAGATACGGATTCATCATTATAATTAGCGCAGCTGGAATGGGACTGCAGCTTCCACATTACGCATAAGGATTGCTGTATTACTCTTTTGATGAGTAACCGCTAGTTGAGTCTCACATAGACATATTTTGACTATTCAAGACGTCTCATAGCCTATCGGTTGACACGGAAACATAGGTTTAGACATGAAAAGACTGCCTGACTGACATGCAACCAATTATAGATTGGTTTTACAAGGCATTTGTAAAAATATTGGTTCATCTGAAATAATGTCATACTAATAGGCTGTGATCTCATTCAAAATTGGACAGCAAGGTTAGTCTGCAATCGAATATACATGAAAACCTTAAAGAAACTGGTGGAAATTTATGTTAATAATCGCAATTTGTGTCTGTGTGTAAGTAAAACATAGTTCAGTTCAATAGTTCAAAATTTTGGGTTTGTTTTTAACTAAAAATGTAAAATAAAATGATTACTTTGATTTACAAAACAATGCATTCAATTGATTAAAATTGACAGTAAAGATATGTATCATGCAAACACGAATTTATACTCTTCTTTTGAACTTGAATCCTGAAAATATGAATCATGTTTTAAAAAAAAACAATGGATTTATTTATTTACTTGCACAACAGTTTTAACATTGATAATATTAAGAGATGTTTTCTTGATCAACAAATCAGCATATTAGAATGATTTCTGAAGGATCATGTGACACTGAAGACTGGAGTTATGATGCTGAAAATTCAGCTTTGACATCACAGGAATAAATTGCATTTTAAAATATATTTGGTCACACTTTATTATCGTCAGACTCTGGGCCAGGTTTTGTGTTCCTGTGTTCCCTACCCCACCATGGCCTCCTGTGTTCCCTACCCCACCATGGCCTCCTGTGTTCCCTCTTCCGCCATGGCCTCCTGTGTTCCCTCTTCCGCCTTGGCCTCCTGTGTTCCCTAGTCCGCCATGTCCTCCTGTGGTCCCTCTTCCGCCTTGGCGCCCAGAGCTGACAGATCCACCTTGGTGCCCCGCTCTGGAGGCCTCCCGTCTGGTAACCCTACTCTTAGAGGTCTCCAGAGCGCCCACCCCCCCTCCCCATTGGATGTTTTGGTGGCGTGAGGACACGCCTTCTGGGAGGGGGGAGTAATGTCAGACTCTGGGCCAGGTTTTGTGTGTGTCTTTGCTCCCTATGTGCTCCATCTTCCAGTTTCTCTGTCTCGTGTTTTGAACTCATTGTTCCCAGGTGTTTCCTATGTTTATCTTATTAGTTCCAGGTGTCCCTTGTCTTCCCCTCATCAGTTCCTGTGTATTTAAAGTGTGTTCTAGTTCTTGTCCTTTGTCAGTCGTGAACGTCATCCTGTCATCCTGATGTGTTGAGTCCTGTGATCCCCAGCCTTTGTTAATAAAACCCTTTTGATTTATTCTACTCCGTGTCTCCTCGCTCCTTCGTTCCCGTGTTCCTCGTGTGTGTGCACCGTGACAATTATAAGGTCCAATTCTCATTATTAACTAACCATTAACTACGACTTTTTCCTCAAAAACCTCCTAATTTGCTGCTTATTAATAGCTAGTAAGGTATAGGTAGTTATTAATTTTAGTTATAGGATATGATTAAGGGATCATGCAGAATAAGGCATTAATATGTGCCTTATAAGTACTAATAAACAGCCAAAATGCTAGTAATATGCATGCTGGTGAGTAGAATTGGTCATTAAAGTAAAGTTTTACCATATATTTAAATAGAAAATAGCTGTTTTAAATTGCAATAATATTTCACAATATTACTGTTACAGTTTGTTGTATTTTTGGTCACATAAATGCAGCCTTGGTGAGCATAAGAGACTTCTTTCAAAAACATTACACAATCTTACAAACTCCAAACTTTTGAATGGTATATTTTACAGACTCATATACAGGTTTGCAAATGGACATCTAGTTACTTGCTAGTAAGGGCCTCAACAAAACTCTTTTCAAATACTTGATGCCACTAACCTGGTAAACTTTGACAAAATCCAGTAATTAGTTCTTCTTCCAGCACAGTACTGTTAGAATAACTTTATTTTTCTAGGTGGATTGGTTCACCCAGACTCCCAGACGTTGTATCGCACCAGCCAGTTAGATAGGAACTATCAATTTTCGAGCAGTTTTTGCCATTTTTATGTGCAAAATGCATCAGACAGTCAAACGGAGGGCTGAGAATACCCCTAGTTATACTCTGAACCTGACAGTCACAAGCATTGAAAATATCTATGTAAAGAATTTTCCTGGTTTGCAACATGCTGAAAAAGTCATTATTAAGCAGGACGGGTGAGTCAAAAATGGGTTCATCATCCACTGCAGGCCATTTTGCTTCCCTTGACACCATCTTGCCGATAGAAAAGCAGAGGAAGTTCAGATAAAATCCATAAGCTTCAGCTCACACTGCAGAATGTGTCAGAAGTGTGATGGGTGTGATTTTCACACTGCATCTAATTGCATCAAGATATGTACAGAGCACATCTTAAATATGTGAACGTAAGGTCTGCAGAGGGATGTGCTGTCGGTTATCTTCTGTCGTTGAATATAAATGGAGAGTCATGCTGCATGGAAAAAATACTAGACAGACAGATAGACAGATTATTTCTGATTTTTACTCACATTTGGGGCTTGGTGAGTGTTCATTTTAGTCCCTATCCCTCTTATATCATGGTCATTTGGTCATTGATGTTTGCAATGCAATATTTGCCCCATTATTTTCATCAGTTACAGTAATAGCATTTATAAAAAGCATTTATAAAAGCCATAATTAGCATTTTGGGAGGTATCTGCGTCTGTGCAGCGTCACGACTAATAATGAAGCTGCAAGTGTAATTACTTCAAAAACAGTGATTTTCCCCCCTCGTTGGAGAGAAATATTATGTAAGTATTGAGAAAGAAAATGTTTCTGTGCTTCTGAATGTTTCTGTTTGTGTGCAGAGTCTCTCTCTCTCTCTCTCTCTGTGTGTGTTTACATTTTATTGAAGGAAGTGCATCAGCAGAACAGTGATTAAACTGACTGGAACTACCTGTGCATTAAACGGTTTTAATGCACACATTCCAGCCAATCGGAATCAAGTATTTAGACATGGTATAAATATATATAATTGATTGAAATCTGCAGTTCTTGGTGGTAGATTCCATGTGGGCCTGCTAATGAGCTCTAGCCCATCTTGCTACAGATCCACTGGAGTTCCTAACCACTTCCAACTCCTGCTGCTCAACACAGCAGTACTGCTACAACTCAGAGAAAAATTACCCACACTGCAACTTTAACGTGCATGTGTGCAACTACGAGTTTCTGTTTAAGCCATGTGGATTTTTGTTAATATTTAACAATGAGATTCTAAATGTGAGAAATAGTTAATGCAATACCTTAACATGAACTAAAAATGAGCAATACTTTTACCACAGTTATTAATCTTGGTTAATGTTAATTTCTACATATACTAATATATTTTTAAGTTTAAAGGGATAGTTCACCCAAAAATGAAAATTCTGTCATTAATTACTCACCCTCGTGTCGTTCCAAACCAGTAAGACCTTCGTTCATCTTCGGAACACAAGTTATTTTTGATGCATTCCGAGAGCTCTCTGATCCTCCCATAGACAGCAAGGGTCCTAACACGATCAAGGCTCAGAAACGTAGCAAGGAGATCGTTAAAATAATCAATGCGACATAGAGGTGAGCGATATGGCAAAAATATCATATCACAATTTTTTTTTTTTTCAGAAATATCACGATTCACGGTTTTATCACGATTCTTTGTTATGTTGGTTTTACTATTGTGCAAGTTGTCTGAGCAGTACAGCCAAACAAATGTTTCTCTTTTTTTAAAAACAAAGTCTTTCAAGGTAACAAAGTATAAAATAAAATAAAAAAAGAATGGCAGATATTTAGGCCAAAGTGAGCGAAGATAAAATCTTTGTCATTATTTTATCTTTGTTATTAAAAAATAAGAACAAAGATACACATTACAAATAAACATAATACAAATAAAACAAAGTGCTTTATTTTTCAGGTAGAGTAAATGTATTTAGCAGTAGCATTCAAGAAATTGAATTAACAATATAAAAAGTGAAACACAATATACTTATACACTATATACATCGATTGTACATTGATTCTTATTAAAGCAATAACTAAACAACGTATGCAACATATGTACGCGGATATGTTGTTTACGATCAGATCAAAGCGTAAACTACGTAAACAACGTATCCATGTACAGTGCTGCTGACACAGAACAGCATACGTTGTTTACGTATGTGATACTCTCCAAAATGGCGCTACAGAGTGACGCAGAGGAGACGAATTGTTGAATAAAGTTGTTATTTTTGTTTTCTTTGCACACAAAAAGTATTCTCGTAGCTTCGTAAAGTTACGGTTGAACCACTGATGTCACATGGATTATTTTAACGATGTCCTTGCTACGTTTCTGAGCCTTGATCGTGTAAGGATCCTTGCTGTCTGTGGGAGGGCCAGAGAGCTCTCGGAATGCATCAAAAATATCTTAATTTGTGTTCCGAAGATGAACGAAGGTCTTACAGGTTTGGAACGACATGAGGGTGAGTAATTAATGACAGACTTTTAATTTCTGGGTGAACTGACCCTTTAAGTGTAAATGAATATATTATTAATAGCCATGAATTAACAATGAACAAAATCATATTATAGATTAACATTTTAAATACATTCCGTAGAAGGCTGTTCAGTGTTTTAACAAGTATTTCTTATTTATTTATTCATAGTATTATGAGGCTCATAGTGGTTAAGGTGTGATAAACATTAAAAGTAGGAAGAGATATTAAGTCAAACATTGTAAGAATCATACATAAGCTGAAATGTTTGAATTTGTCATTCTTTGCATATTAACTTTTGGCCATGTGTCATGAGACATATAAAAGCCAGTTTTCCTCAAGCAACGTTTTGCATTAAGTGCCTTAGATTCAGCAAAGGGCTGGTGTTAAGGGATAGAGTGACTATTAAACTACTAACTCACCAACTCAAAGGTGTTACATAATTCATAGGCACAAAATCATATGATCAGGCATGTTGAGTGGAGGGAAAGTTATCTGCAGGATATCGCATTGCGGGGGAAGGTGGTCATTTGTATTTGAACTGAAGTCCTCTGGGGAATAGCATGAACACTAGGGGGCAAACTTGAGCTTCACCATTAGAACGGCAGCAGAAAGAAATGGAGAAGACACTTACAGAACATCTCTCACATGCCGGCTGTCCTGCCCTCTGCCTCGCGCCGTGTTTAATTTATGGCTCTACCTGCGATAGATTCACATTCACAACGTCATTCTGCATTCTGCTTCTTCAGGTCTTCCTCATGTTCTCAGTAGGGGTCTTTCTCGGCAGTTTGTGTGTAACTAGCGCTTGAGAGAAGTCACTTGGATTTCCCTCCGGCTGCATTATAGATGCATGATGGTCGAAGCCTGACTGAGAGGTCTGCGTTTGCACTGCCTGATTTCATTTGCATTCATCTTGGATGTGTCATGTCAGCTCAGGGCTCTGATCAAAACTTCAGCAGACCTCGTCTGCTGTACTCTCTGTTTAAAGGTGAAGCGTGTAATTTCTATGCCACTTGTGTCGTCAAACGGATTTGCGAAAATAATTGTTTTCAAACAGGTTTTCCCAAGTACTTTTGCTGTAGGCCTGATGAATATTTCCCATCCCAAACTCATTGGTTGAGTCAGTGTTGCAGTTTGGCTAGTTGAGACACCTACGAATTGCTTACTTAGTTTACTCATATTAAACTTGCAAATAATGCATACAAAAAATACACACTTCACTGGTGAACTCATCTTGTACATGTGCATCTCACCTATGGCCCATGAGTCTTTACGTTTGAGGCATTTGAGTGTTTTACCACAGAGGTCCTCAGGTGTGAGGATGGAGAGCACAATTGGTTCAAAAGGTCACAGTCAATTTCTTCTCTCATTCGTTACTGCTCTGCTCGTTAGCAAATTCTGACTTCGGGCTTTGGGAATTTAAATAAACAATGGAATGAAAGGTTGTGCTTTATATAAATTTAAAAGATGCTATTGGGCGCATGCAGTCGAGTGTATGTAACCTTTCAAAAAATATGTTCACAATATAACTTGGCCTACAGTACCTTATTGATTTCATACAACTGTTACCTCGTAATAGAAGTATTAAGGATATTATATTGCCATTTTGCACAGATATATATGTGTGTGTGTGTGTGTGCATGCAAGGAAACATTGTTGACCAAAGTGACAATAAAGTAATGATCAAATAAATGCTGCTCTTTTCAACTGTCTATTCATCGAATAATCCTGAAAAAATAAAATAAAATAAAAATGTATCACTGTTTCTAAGGAGCACAACTGTTTTTAACTTTACTAAGAAGCAATGTTTTTTTTTTTTCAGCAGCACATCAGCATATTAGAATGATTTCTAAATGAATCATGAAGACTGGAGTAATGATGCTGAAAATTCAACTTTGCTTCACAAGAATAAATTACGTTTTACAATATATTCGAATAGAAATTACTTATTTTAAATTGCAATAATATTTCACATTATTACCGTTTTTACTGTATTTTATATGAAATAAATGCAACCTTGGTGAGCATGAGAGTCCTTATTTTACCTTAGGACAAATATATTCTGTTTCACCTCACAGAGTAGGTTGTTTAGTTTTGGAAATTGCAGCATAATTAAATGTGTTGTGATTGGGATGTTCTGGCAAAGATGGTTAGTCTGGCCTGGCTGGGTGTGACTGTGCAATTTAAGTGCAGAGAAATGTAAACTTTGAAGCAAATATACCTAATTAAATCACCCAGAGTGTTCTGCAGCATTGAATGCAGGTTCATTACACTGAGTCACAGGAGTCGCCCATATTAGAGGCACGGGGAAGCTTGATTACATTTTAATGGCTCAGAAGATTTGGGGAACTGCTCCCAATACAAAATAACAAAACAAATACCTAACCTTTCCACTAATCACTGAATGCAATTGCCTATGAGTAACAGTATGCAATATTTAAACCGGAGTCTTTGTCTTTATCTGTGGCTTGGTTTCTTTCACTGTAGCTGGTCTGAATGACAGGAAGAAAACTAAATACATTTTAAAGTGGTAAGTGTTTTTTTGTCTTTTATATCACGTTGTTGGAGCTTGACAGCCTTGTTCACTTTCACTTTATTGACGGGAGCAGACAGGATTTTCCTCAAAAATTCACATATTGTGTGTAATTGATGAAATAAATGGTTTGGAACAACATGAGGATAAGTAATTTTTTTCGATGAACCGTCCCTTTAACAGTACTGTACACTGGCATTTAATATAAACAGTATAAGAGAGAAAACATACAGGTTGGCCAAAGAAATCAATATATATAAGGGAAAAAATGAACCTAAACAAAACAGTGTGTGCTCTTGTGTGGTTATCTGCGGTGCAATTAAAGTCACAGTCCAGAATGTTTGCTAACCTTATGTTCAACCACAGACTTTTATTCTAGTTCAATAAAGCTTATCAAATCTTAGTCTTACCAAAAGACCAAAAAACTTTAGCAAGAGACATTTTTTTTTCTCTCCCTGCTAATAAATATACTGTAGCTTAACACTGAAAAACCAGACACACACACACACACACACACACACACACACACACACACACACACACACACACACACACACACACACACACACACACACACACACACACACACACACACACATATATATATATATATATATATACACACATAGATGGTTAACCATGAATAAATAGATGGTTGAGAAATAAGCTAAATTTAAGTTAAATTTGTAAGCAGTAAGGGTCATTCATAATTCATTACATAAATAATAAACAGTTTTATTTTGCTAAAAACACATAATACATGGAACAGTTTTGACGCTATATTACTAATTGTTTGTGTTGCACAGTGATACACAGAACCGTTGGGTTAAGCATCATAGCTGTGCTTTATCATGAATAAAACACAACTGTTGACCAATCAGAATCAAGGACTGGAACTAACCATTTTATAAGAAAAAAATTAAACATGACTTTCAGAAAATAATGTATGTATAATCAAGTAAACCTAAATTGCTTCAGTCCAGTAAGTGTTCATCTTGAAATATTGCTAACAATATAAAAGTTATTCTTACATTTGCTTTCTTAATATCAATAGATTTCACAGCAATATGGCAAATGAACCAGGCCTTTTACTTGCTAAAAAGTAGGAACTATCAATCAGACGACAGAAGGCATGTGGTAGATTGTGTGCAACAGGATTTTCAGCAATGTTTTGGTTCATGTTGGTAATTAAGAGGCCTTATGAATTTGTGTATTAAATATGATACAGTAGGCTTTATAGGGTTAAGATGATTTGTAACATGGTAGATGGTTTCTAGATTTTTGGTGAAAGCTGCTAGACCATCTTGGACAGGCAAAAAAAAAAAAAACTTGTCATATCATTTTAAAGTGGTTAAGCTAGTTTTTACATGCAACATTTTGCAGCATAGTAGCTGGTTGACCACCAAACTAGATTTTCCAGCAGTTTTTGAGTTGGCGTTATGTTTCTTTGGAGATCAAATGTTATATTATGAGATCTTTATATCAGAATATTGCTCTGTGGATTCCTCCAAAGCCCCAGTACACAGATTTCTCTTTGTCATCGAGCTGCAATACGGTACATATGTGTTGTGTAAGTCAGGCCTGTGCAGCAAATTGGCTTTCCACTATCAAATTCAGGGTCGACCAAGCATCCATATTAGTTAGCATAAATCAAACCAAGCCTGCACTTTCCACTGATGCTCATTGCTATTAGTAGCTACACTACACCTAACAGCACTCTGTGGAGCAGCACATGCTAATGTGAGCTGCAAAAGCGGGCCGTGTCTGTCTTTTTATTGCTAATTTGCATGTCGGTTTAATTCCATGATGCGGCAGGCTCATTAGAATTAGCTAGTGAAAAGAAGTTTTAATGTACAGCACTGTACCTTAGAGCTCACACCTTTCCCAAGAGAGGAAACAACTTGGAGATGCCGGATAAAACATGGCAGATTGTTGTTCTCATGGGCTGAGCTACTCATTAGCAAGACATTAGGGCAAAAAACCTCAGTCATGTGGGTCATTACCAAAACAGGTACTGCATAAACACATGGACGGATGACAAGGCGAGAAAAGGAACAAACCTTTCCTGACAGAGTGAGAGCACATCCTGTCTACATGCCCTCAGTCTTATTAGCAATTTGCAGGTAAACAGTCGCTTGTTGTATTTGGATGATGACCATGATAACCATACTTTCGACAGGAAAAAGCCATTGTTACTAAACTTATTTGTATTACAATACTGTGGTGTTAGGAACCGCACTACTGTAAAAGAAAGTGTAGAAAACGTCTCAGGTTACTTATGTAACCATGGTTCCCCGAGTAGGGAACGAGACACTGCGTCCTCTAGGGGTCGCTATGGGGAACACCTCGTCATGACCCGTGTCTGAAGCATACATTGAAAAAACACTAACAACACGTTGGCCGGCGACAGCCATGACGTCACTACCGGCGCGACTATAGTATAAATAGGCCCCGGGAGAACACATCATCCACTTCTTCGTCTGAAGCTTGCGTCCGCAGCATGGCAAGAAACCTAGAGGTCTCGTTCCCTACTCAGGGAACCATGGTTACATAAGAGGGCCTAAATCGCCTGATGCTGCTGGTTCCAGGTGCTCTGGAAAAACAGAGAACTCAACTTATCATGTGAGAGGAGAACTCCGAACTCAGAGGAATAGCGTGCTCATTCCAGGTAACCCTTTGACAAAAAGGGGAGCACTGCTCAACACTACCACGAGGACAGCCCATGGAGCGAGGAATCCAACTCCTCAGAGAGAATTTAAATGCTTGAAAGCAAGCACCATGCTCACAATAACCCTCAACGGTGAGGGGAGCGATGCTTCCAGAGTGTGTTGACAGAGACACACTAGATGAGTGGAGCCCAAGGTACCGGGGTCTAAACCAACTCAGAGAAAGGGAACGAGG
>NW_015536624.1:2013997-2015153 GCF_001515605.1 Sinocyclocheilus anshuiensis | reverse complement strand
TCAAAGGTCCAGCATAGGAGACTGCAAAGCAGGCACAGGACGTTCCTACCTAACCTCGGTCAGGTGGAGATGATGGTGGTTACAGGGGAATAGGGAGGGGAAGAAAAAGGGCAGATGTTAAACCCCCCGAGGGAAATGAGTAGATACTCTATCACTCTGATCCGGTCACGACGAGGCGTTCCCCATAGCGACCCCTAGAGGACACAGTTTGAAGTTCCCATGAAAGGGAACTAAATTAATTTAATTGAACTTTAATTGAAAGAAATAAAGAAAGAAATTCTTAAAAATGGTGACATTATGACAATTAAGCAAAAGTCATGCAATAACTGTAAAATATAAAGATGTAAATGTAAATACATGTATTAGTATTATTATTATTATTATTATTATTATTGCATAGATTATTATTGTTGTTTATTTATTTATTTTGGTGTGAAGATAAACAGTACAATAAGATATTTCCACTAATGATAATTTTCATTAAAAATAGATTTCATTATTATGAAAAACATATTTCTTATTTTCTTTTGGTTTTTCATGTAATTTATGTTTTTTTGTGAGACTGGCCCTCTCATATTAATTTGTTAAGGTAATATTTAATTAAAGTAATAATAACTGCTGTTTTTTATTTTATTTTGGCAGAAAGTATAGTTACCATGGTACATTTTTATAGGGCAATTTAACCTTGTGTAATATTGTTTTGCTGGTAAATGCTTCGCCCTGCGAATAATACAAAATTCAGAGGTGAGAAAGCTGTGGAAGCGCTTGCAGGCTAGTTTACTTGCTTTGTTGAGTAAATACTCAATTAGCAATGCATATTAATAAGACATTGACATGTTCAGCTTTGTTTTCACTGCTGTCAGATGAACTGAAATTGCTGCTGCTGCCTGACAACAAGCTGTTTTTTTGATTTAAAACCACATTTAACTTGTGAGTACAGCTGAGGGCAGAGTGATTGTCCTTGGTGAGCTGCAGAGAGCTGAAGTCTACTCTAGTGCAGTCAGACAATGTGAGGTGAGAGCTGAATCAGGACTGGTCTGCGAGCCTGTTGCACCACCTTGACATTGCTCACTGTTTTTTATTTTAGTGGAAACTGCAATACATTAGACTTGTGCCGGTATTCGGTAATGCGATATATCACGGTAATGAATATGCA
>NW_015536624.1:2008254-2013863 GCF_001515605.1 Sinocyclocheilus anshuiensis | reverse complement strand
TGTTAAAATCGAAAGTTGCAACTGTGTTATTTAATGAGCTAACATGAACTAATACTTGTATTTTTTTAAAAAAAGATTAATAACTTCTGTAGCAAATGTAGTTATTGCTCATTGTGAATGTTAATGCATTAACTAAGGTTAACTAATGAGGTCTTATTGTAAAGTGATACCTATTGGTCTTTATAGTTCTTTTGCACTTTAATCTGTGTAAAACTTTTAACTTTATACATGTTTCTGTATTGCTTTATTGCATTTAAATGTTCAGTTATTTTTGTTATAAGAAAAAAGTTATTAAACCTGTTATACTGTATTATGACAACACTTTTTTTGAAAACTAAATTTCAATACCGTGATAATACCGTATACCGTGTTAAAAGCATTAGCAATTAATCGCAACATGAAAATTTGATACCGGCATATCCCTACAATACATTTTTTCAGAATTCTTTGATGAATAGAAAATTCATTGTCAGTAGCTATGTTTCCATCCAAATATGCAAATTGAATGTAAAACTGGAACATTGCATAAAACATTTGCGAATAAAGCACAGTTTCCATCCAACGAGTCAAAGAGAACAAAATCGTCACTTCCTGATAAACTGGCACAAAATATCACGAAGGAAAGTAAGAGAAGCCACTGAATAATTTTCATATATGAAAAATGACTTGCGCCTCAGAGCGAGCAAACGAAACACAATAAATGCTGTCATTACTTTTGGAGGCGGATGCCTGCTGTTTGGGAGCGCAGTCGTGTAAGACAATTATACAGAAATACAGATGACAGACTTTGCGCAGGCATTTCAGAATGACCAAAAAAACATTTCAGATGCTGTGCAACGAGATCGGTCAGCTGGTTAGTTAAGTTATCCAGTCCCATCGTGCAAAGTCACATGACTTTTTTAATGCGCATGGTGGAATTTATTCAGTAAACGTTTTTCCATCATAGTTTATGCACATTTTTTCTTATCGGATAAAAAGTTTATCCTACTCAATTGTGTGCACAATTTTTTTTATGTGCATTTTTAGAATTTATGCACATCTTGGCATTTCCATCCAGCGTTTTTTTATGCAATATTCCAAAATTGAATGCATCCTTGCTGAATAAAAGTATTTTAAAATATCTGCCCCCTAATTTGAACAGCAGTGCATGCCGAAGGACCAATGGGATCAGGTTCAAACTTGAACCTGCAGTACCTGCATAAGCACCACAGCTCATGCGCCAACCATTGCACCACATTTCCACCTGACTTTCTTTTTTTCCACAGCTTGCTTTGGAAATGCTACAGACAGTGTGCAGATAGTCAAGCATGTCGGTATGGTTCCCAAATGCTTATATCCGGAACCGATCTGTCTTGCCAGCATATTGTGGCACTTATCTGATGGCCACCCCCGTAACACAGTCCCCCCAGATCGTGCTCATCCCTCACCGCATTGTCCTATCAGAGAGCACATCTGCCTCCACCTCTGTTTCACTGTCACAGCTGAGATAAACACACAGCTTATCAGCTTTCCGTGCAGCAGATATGACCTTTAAGAGAAAAGGGTGAGTGATCCATTGAGAGGGCTGATAGAGGACGGCGACTTCATCAGGGAAAAAGAGAGACAAAGAGAGAAGGGGAGGAGGAGATATATTTGGGAGAAGAGCACTAGTTTGAAAAACAAGTGCAAGCTGAGATTGTTTAGAGAGGGAGCTGGAGACTCAAGAGACAGATGTGGAGGAGAGTGGAGAGAGATGAGCAACACTTTAAGGAGACGGGCCACTCGTAGAGAAATTAATGGGGGGAATTGCAATGCAACTGCAGTGATGGGATGTATCGGCGATAAAAATATGTCTGTGTTATTTGGCAAGGAATCTGTTTTCTTAACGCTAAAAATAATAGGAATAGTCCAGGTCCAATATAAGTTCAGCTCAGTCAACAGCACTTGTGGCATAATGTTGACTATCACAAAAAATTACTTCAACTTTGTTATAATAAAAAGCAAAAATCTGAGATATAAAGCACTTAAAATGAAAGTGAATGGAGCCAATTCTTAAACATTAAACAGACTAGCCACAAGATGAAAACACGATACTAAATATACCTGTTGTGCTAGTTGTGATTAGCTAAACGGGTTACACCTGTGCCAAATTGGTTGATTATCTGATCGTGCTCCTCCCGAACATTGTTAATGAAACAATTTAAACACATGTGCTTTTTATTAAATCGCAAGCTTTACATTCTATTGACATTTTACATTTGTATTAATTTAGTGTACAGTTTTATCGACAGTAACAAAAGTGTAGCCACAAGATAAAAACAATGTCATTGTACGTATTTCACTGTAATCCCAATTAGTAATGTAATTTAGGTTACTCATTTTGGTAATGTATTCTGACTGCTTTTTAGATTACTTTTAAATTGTGTATTTATCTAACTTGGTTTAATCTTACCATTACATGTACCATATTGATATAAAAAAAGCAAAGAGAAAGAAAATGTATTTCTTTTTTATATATCAACATCATGAAGTGCATTGAACATTGCATTAAACCAGGTTTTCCCAAACTGGTCTGAATGTAAGAACTGCAGTGGGTTTGTGAGTTGATAAAAAGCTAATAATTAAATAAATCATAAATTATTTTATATAATTTATGTTTATATTTACAAGACATTTACATGACTATTCTACAGTATATAGTAAACAGTAGGATTATGATTTTTAGAAAGGGAACTTTAAAAGATAAAAAGTAAGAATTAAAGATGTAAACATTATAAAATGTAATATACTGTATTTATGAGTACTTGATTTTTGTAATCGGATTACATAATCCAGATTACATATAATCACTTACTACCCAGCTGCGTGTGTGTGTCTGTCTGTCTGTCTATGTATTGTTTGTTTGTTTATTTAAAAATTTTAATAAATAAAAAAATGTTAATGCCACAAATGCATTATGCTACACATGCTGTTGATTTAAGATGAACTTGTATTTAAATCTCTTTAACATTCTATAGGGGAAAGTGCTTGTAGTTAAATTGCAGCACTGTGTAATATATCATATCATGATTAAGATGAATGATTATAAATGCAGTAAGTCCAGAATGACGATGATTGGGCAGAGACAAATCATATAGAACAGTAAAGTTGATTACAGTAACATTAACATCTTCCCTGCACTTTGACTCACAGGAGACAAATCATGTGAGACAAGCTGCTCTCATCTGCATAAAGTTACAATTTAAACTTTGTCACATGGCCAACACCCCGTTGCTTTCATTGAAAATAAATTACATCTAGTCGCTGTTTCACTGAACGTGGCTTCATTGTTAAACGCAACAACTGGAGGCTGGTCACGCAAACTGCAGCTAAAAAAGTTCTCATCCCGTTTACACCGCCAGTGACTTTGCCACTGCATATCTCTACTCTGTGCTTTCTATCATGCTTGTAAAAGTGAGACATCATTTAATTTGACTAGGAATTTGTTTTCTTATCACTAAAAAAATAACATTCTGCTTTTGAAGAGTGTTGTTATATGAACTACAGCAGTGCTAGTGCATTAAATCATTAACCAGATGAGCAATCTATCAAAATACAATTTAAACTCACTCATGCTGCCGAACAATATCAAAATGTCATTTGAATTTGACAAATGATCAGTTTTCTTGTCTCTGATAATAAACATAATGCAGAGGAAACTGTTTTAATATGAACTGCGTCATTGCTCATTGCATCATCAATAAGAACCGTCAATATGAATCAAACTCACTCAGATGAGTTTATTTTCCATGCATAATTTTATTATATCCATGTACACTACTGTGCAAAAGTCTTAGGCCATTAGTATTTTCACCACCAACAACAACCACAAAAAAAAAAAAAAATTTTAAGCCAGTTATTTCTATCTTTTGCTGTAGTGTGTCAGTAGGATATTTCTAAATATCCATTTTGCCATTAATTGTAATAATCCAGTGAGATTTTTGTCTAACAACAGCCAGTGCTCCACAGAGATCTGATCTCATCATCATCAGTCTGTGTGGAATGACATGAAGAAACAGAACAAACTGAGACAGACTAAATCCAGAAGAACTGTGGCAACGTTTCCAAGATGCTTCAAGAAACCTACCTGCAAAGCTACCTGAACAGCGCAAGTGTACTAGGGACAAAATCTGTTTTAAACACAAAGGGTGGTCACAGCAAATATTGATTTGATTTAGTTAATATGTTAACTGATAAATAAAATCTATTTATGGCATTATTTTTGAAAGCATCCTCTCTTCCCATCATGTTTACACAAGTGCCTAAATCGTCACAGTACTGTAGCTTTGCCTAAGACTTTTGCATAGTGGTTACTAGGGTTGTGCCGATAGACGATAGTATCATGTATCGATGATAGTCAGAGATATTAGGCTCATTCTCTTATAAATGTATTAAATTATTATTATTAGGCTATTATAATTTGGCTATTATTATCAAATTGCCCCGCTATTTCACTTCAGCACCGCATTTCACACACACGCAAATGAGGATTAGAACCTGTAGCCGGTGAAGGAGTCTCCAACCACAAACACAGACGTACATCGTCTGCTGATATAAGGTATTTCATTGCACTTTAACAAGTAATCTGAATGGCCTATATATGTGCAATATTTTAACTGAGCCCTCACTAATTGAGTTTAACACCACAGTTATGTTAGAACGCATCTCATTCTTGTTTCTGTGGCGGTGCGTTGGGCTCGTCATGGGGCGCGCGGTCCGGAGTGCTGTATGACTGATGTATCCGTTCAATTTAACTTTACTCCAAATATATGAACTTACCTGTTTTAAATACTTTTACATTTAACATGTTCGTTTATGTCCAATATTTAGTGTTAAACTGTTGGTATTTAAAATATTTTTAAAATTAAAAGATTACTTTAGATTTTCACCATTGGCTGCAGGCCTTTTATACTGATAACTTCCGTGCATCAATGCGGCAAACTTGTCACAGAACGCGTGGTCCTAATAGCGATGTATGACTATTGTATCCGAATGTATATGAACTAGCTGTTTTAAATATTTTTATATTTAACATGTTAGTTTATCAGTATGTTTGAAAGTATATTATTTCGATTTTTTGTGCTTTCATAGGCTCTCTCGCGCGCCCGTGCGGTTTAAAACACCAAATAGTTATGAAATAGCCTATGACAAGTACAGAGAGTTTCTCTCTTGTCGCCACCCACCCACCCACGTACGCATGTACGAAAATATCGTGTATCGGCGATCTCACTGGCTGGCGATATGACGATTTGAAAAATGACCATATCGCCCAACACTAGTGGTTACAGATAAATCATATAAAACTGTGAAATCGCTGCAGAAATTCTGTGTTCTTCCTGCACTTGAGATCGGTGATGTTTCAACATCATTGATTAGAATCCAACATTGATTAGGAGTTGTAATCAGTTCATAATCTGATTTAAAGCACTTTCCACAAATTGGTACACAAAAGGCTTCACTTGTTTTCTTAAAATATGTTTTTTAACAAATTACAAACAAATAAATAAGATATCACTTAGTAGGAGGGGACAAGATGGGGGCTGGGGACAAGATGTTGGTTAGTAGTTGTGTTTTCCATAAATTAGTGAGTC
>NW_015536624.1:2003443-2005029 GCF_001515605.1 Sinocyclocheilus anshuiensis | reverse complement strand
ACATGAAGAAACAGAACAAACTGAGACAGACTAAATCCAGAAGAACTGTGGCAACGTTTCCAAGATGCTTCAAGAAACCTACCTGCAAAGCTACCTGAACAGCGCAAGTGTACTAGGGACAAAATCTGTTTTAAACACAAAGGGTGGTCACAGCAAATATTGATTTGATTTAGTTAATATGTTAACTGATAAATAAAATCTATTTATGGCATTATTTTTGAAAGCATCCTCTCTTCCCATCATGTTTACACAAGTGCCTAAATCGTCACAGTACTGTAGCTTTGCCTAAGACTTTTGCATAGTGGTTACTAGGGTTGTGCCGATAGACGATAGTATCATGTATCGATGATAGTCAGAGATATTAGGCTCATTCTCTTATAAATGTATTAAATTATTATTATTAGGCTATTATAATTTGGCTATTATTATCAAATTGCCCCGCTATTTCACTTCAGCACCGCATTTCACACACACGCAAATGAGGATTAGAACCTGTAGCCGGTGAAGGAGTCTCCAACCACAAACACAGACGTACATCGTCTGCTGATATAAGGTATTTCATTGCACTTTAACAAGTAATCTGAATGGCCTATATATGTGCAATATTTTAACTGAGCCCTCACTAATTGAGTTTAACACCACAGTTATGTTAGAACGCATCTCATTCTTGTTTCTGTGGCGGTGCGTTGGGCTCGTCATGGGGCGCGCGGTCCGGAGTGCTGTATGACTGATGTATCCGTTCAATTTAACTTTACTCCAAATATATGAACTTACCTGTTTTAAATACTTTTACATTTAACATGTTCGTTTATGTCCAATATTTAGTGTTAAACTGTTGGTATTTAAAATATTTTTAAAATTAAAAGATTACTTTAGATTTTCACCATTGGCTGCAGGCCTTTTATACTGATAACTTCCGTGCATCAATGCGGCAAACTTGTCACAGAACGCGTGGTCCTAATAGCGATGTATGACTATTGTATCCGAATGTATATGAACTAGCTGTTTTAAATATTTTTATATTTAACATGTTAGTTTATCAGTATGTTTGAAAGTATATTATTTCGATTTTTTGTGCTTTCATAGGCTCTCTCGCGCGCCCGTGCGGTTTAAAACACCAAATAGTTATGAAATAGCCTATGACAAGTACAGAGAGTTTCTCTCTTGTCGCCACCCACCCACCCACGTACGCATGTACGAAAATATCGTGTATCGGCGATCTCACTGGCTGGCGATATGACGATTTGAAAAATGACCATATCGCCCAACACTAGTGGTTACAGATAAATCATATAAAACTGTGAAATCGCTGCAGAAATTCTGTGTTCTTCCTGCACTTGAGATCGGTGATGTTTCAACATCATTGATTAGAATCCAACATTGATTAGGAGTTGTAATCAGTTCATAATCTGATTTAAAGCACTTTCCACAAATTGGTACACAAAAGGCTTCACTTGTTTTCTTAAAATATGTTTTTTAACAAATTACAAACAAATAAATAAGATATCACTTAGTAGGAGGGGACAAGATGGGGGCTGGGGACAAGATGTTGGTTAGTAGTTGTGTTTTCCATAAATTAGTGAGTC
>NW_015536624.1:2000828-2003421 GCF_001515605.1 Sinocyclocheilus anshuiensis | reverse complement strand
GAACTGCGTTTTAAATTATTTAGCTTGACAGAATTAATTTTGGATACTTTTAACGTTGTTACATTTTTTTTAGGAAAGGACAAAGTCAAAACATTTATTTTCATGAAATGGTAGTTTAAGTTGGGTAACGGTTTTTCTAATACTTCTCACAACAAGAAAAATGTGAGATTAGTGCCTGCTTGCACCCGAAATTGCCTCAAGTTACATAAATTAAACTTTTTTTTTTTTTTGTTTTTAATTGGTGATTTGACAAGTGATATTGATACATAACTTGACAAAGAGTTTTGGAAGATTTTGACATTTTAGCCACAGGAACTGTACTTGAATGTCTCCAAATAGCTGCCCAGTGGCACTAGCAAGATGGTGGCAGAGTGGACTGACTTCCATTCAAAAATTACGTTAGGAAGAAACGGGCTCAGAAGAGGCCTGGCTCAAGCCTCATCTCTTTCTCATCAAACTCAATTCTCTAACATGGGCCTTGAGCTTTGTCTGAGCAGTAAAGTGCAGAGGAACACAGGCAGATAGTAAATAATGCATATGCCTTTTTTTTACTTTTTTTTTTTTGGCACAGAGGCGTTCACACACTCAGCCTCGACACAGCCTCTCTGAAGTACCCTTATTACAAAAGTGAGAATTTCTGTCCTTGTTTTCTTGGGGTTTAGTCAGAAACACATCCCATCTCAAAGACGAAAATGATCCCATGAGATGAGGCTGTGCTCTAAACGTGGAGAAAGAAAAGCAACACAGCTACTCAAACTTGCTGTTTTTTTGCACTTGTTTTGGTCTGAAACAGAGCTCCGTTCCTCTCTTTGCCCCCGCAGGACTCTTTTCACATTGTACTTTTGAATGCAAACCACGGTACTTTGCATCATCAACGTGAGTACCACCGCGAGTACTAGCGACAGCTGTTTACCAAAGTAGCTAGGTCACAACTCGGGAGGAGAAGACACCATTTTCACTGTTACTCAAGTATTTGTCCCTGTGGATTTGCAACCAGAAGTTTGCACAGAACAACATTTGCAGATGCATTGCATGAGATGTGAAGAATATGAGCTGCTCCCAGAAGGTAATTTATTTGGAGACGAAGAGCTATGAGAAATGCATTATACTATAATAAGTGTGACTGGGAGCGTGCAAAGATGCAAATTGTATGTAAGATGCAAAATATGTAGCAGCAGTTCACTTCCATGAGGTCAGCCAGATTGCTTTCATACTTCAATCCGCAGCAGAGTTTGTCATTTTCTTAATCAGTACTTTGTCTTGTTTTCCAGTCTGACGATTCTTAAACAATATACATTTACATAAGACGCAAAATCGTGCAATTTTGTAAGGACTTGTTTTCAAAGAATGCATCTTGAATTAAGTTAGTAGCCTATTAGTTTTCCTACCTATTTGACAAATTGTTTTCTTGTTTCAAGCGTAAACCTCACTAACTTTATAATTGATTTATGCCTTAAACAACCAATAATGCTTGATGGTTGCCTTTGAAAAATTCATGAAAACAACCCCAAATATTGATTACATCCTGATTACATCCTGTGATGATGCAGGTGAAAATGGCATATTCTTGTACACTACCATTCAAAAGTTTGGCATCAGTAAGATTGTTAAGCTTTTTTTTTTATATTTATTATTTATTTATTGTAATAAATTAATATTTTAATAAGCAAGGAGACATTAAATTCACCAAAAATGACATTAAAGGAGTAAAAACTATAATATTGCTACGAACGATTTCTGTTTCAAATAAATGCTGTTCTTTTTTGTGACACTGAAGACTGGAGTAATGATGCTGAAAATTCAGCTTTGCATCACAGGAATACGTTGCATTTTCAAATATATTCAAATAGAAAACAAATGATAACAATATTTCACAATTTTACTGTTTTTATGATTAAATAAATGCAGCTTTGGTGAGCATAAGCGATGTCTTTCAAAAACCTTTTTTAATATGTTGACAACAAACTTTTGAACAGCAGTGTATAACCAGTTTGCATTTTTTAAGCTTGGCATACACCATCTGAATGATAGAGATGCCAGACTGAGTCAAAGAGAAAAGTTTTCTTCCCAGGATTTCTTAACTCCAAGTGTGTTTTATGGAATGGTTGAAAGGGATAAGAGAAGGAGGGTGAGGGCGGCTCGTCCATGTTCCTATGTCGGCCCAGGCCAGCTTGCCGCTTTGCCTTGTAATTGCTGGCTTACAGCGTGGACGGCAGAAACATCAGAGCAGAGACAGATGGTTGTGCCTCTCACATCCCTCTCTGGAAGGGATTCAGCACGCAGGCTGATTGAATTCAAGTGTTGGGACTCTAAGCCTTTCTGCTGCCTCCATGCCATATTCCAGCAGAGGAAGGAGGGTATTTTCACAAGGCCATTTGTTTCTCCCTTCCTCTCACTGTTCCTCTCATTCTCCCTCACCGTCTCACTGTCCATCATATGGCTTTTGTGCTCTTTATCTCTTTATCCTCATTTCTACCCTTTCTGCCCTCTCTACACTCAATCTGTCCTATCATTGATCATAGTGAGAGTCGTTCGACAAATGATTCCCACCGTGCTTCCTTACATTATGTGTCAGTAATATTTGATATATATA
>NW_015536624.1:1991358-2000526 GCF_001515605.1 Sinocyclocheilus anshuiensis | reverse complement strand
TAATGATAATTAAAATTCCAAAACTTAAGTACTTGTAATTAGATTATATTACATTTTAAAATACTCATAATCAGACCACAGTCACTTTTTACTGATTACATAATTATATATGTGACCCTGTGTTACCAGTCATAAGATTTATACATCATCTGAACGGTGAATAAATAAGCTTTCCATTGATGTATGGTTTGTTGATATAATAAACCTGTCATAATAAACAGAAAACAAATATTTTAGGAATCTGTCAAAACTATAAATTGTATTGTCATATTTACTGTAAAATATGTACTGTTTTTGTGCAAATAACAAACCGAAGCAATTAATTATTCACACATAATACAAAAAAAACCCCTTGATAACAGCTTGCATTCTCGCTGGCACTGCTTTTATGTACTTCACCTCGGTTTCTGTTGTTATTGACTGTAATTGGGCATCTGAATAAAAAAATAATAAAGTGCTTTACTATTTTTCTGCATTTCTTGTAAAACAGTAAATTCCAAAATTTATGGATAACAACAGTAATTATATTTTAGAATTAGAACACTACTATTACTAAAGAGCACACACATACTGGTGGATTAACCATTACAGAAACATAAAAAATATTATATTATATAAATTATATATATATGATGCATGATCTGTGGTGCAGGGCTTGAAAATGAAGAAAAAATCCAATCGGTTGACTCCGAGCAGAATCGATATTTTAACGTTTCTGTTCCTGCATTCCTCTGTATTATTATCATTCCGAAACCGGTTTGCCTAGAAAAAATACCCGTTAATAACGTTATTTTTTTTTACTTTTTCTTTGCCTATAATAATACTAATAATAATAATAGCAATAACGATAATAATAATAGCCTAATAATAATAATAATAAACTAAATAAAGTAATAAAGTGTTCTACTCAAAAAAGAAAAAACAGAAAGAGATCTGGTAGCCTATCTTAACCCGCTGCGTTTAGTCACAGCCAATACAGCATAATCTTTTCTAGATTTTGGCCAAATTATAAGCTACTAAACAAAATAAAAAAAAATCTGTTAACGCTTTAAAGACATTAAAGTACTTTTTAAGATATTTAAAAATGTTTGCTGCATTGTTCAAAAAATGCTACTCGTATAAAATTGCGTTTTGAGAGGAAAAAAAAAACATAAGTCGGCTCACGTCGCAATTAGGCTACATTCAGAAATAATGTGCTAAAATGCCGGTAAAGCAAAATGTTTACAAACATTATAAGTAAGGTATAATCAACGGCTAGCCGTGCATTAAAGGATTTTAAATGCACGACGTGGAGGCAAAGAACCACCCGACGCGTCCACGTCGTGTATTTAAAATCCTTTAATGCATGGCTAGCTGTTGATTATCACGCTTATTCCATGGTCATTTGCCAAGTTATAGACAAGTTAAAACTAGTTGATTGGCTACAAGTTTGTTTTGCTAGTCGGCCCGAATCCATTTTCTAAAGCGTTTTTGAAAAATCGCTTACCCCACCTTTAAGTAAGGGATAATCAACAGCTTGCCGTGCATTAAAGGATTTTAAATGCACGACGTGGATGCCAAGAGCCACCCGACGCGAAGCGGAGGTGCATTGATAACAAGTTTATGTGTGTACGCATCACAATATGCGATCTTCGACTCTCTCTCGCTCTCTCTCTCTCTGTGTGTGTGTTTGTGTGTGAGTGATATGTGTGGGTTTTGTGCATCAATTAAAGCAGCGCATTTATATGGAACAGTGATTAAACTGACTTGGAACTACCTGTGCATTACTGTTTTACTGCATACCTGCCAGCCAATCAGAATCCAGTATTCAGACAGACCATGGAATATACTGTATATATATATATATATATATATATATATATATATATACTGTATATACATAGGCTATCTATGATAAACACGGTTATTAGTTTCCTTCTCTCCACAACAAATCATCCAAAGTTAAAGGCTATGCGTTTAGGCTATAAAAATGTCAATCCAAAAACAAATTAATTTAAGGTGAAACTGATGCCTACCTCGATTGGTACAAATCCAAATGTTTCCATATCCGTAACGTATCTGGATGCTAAAATATTATTTATGTAATAGGCTTTGTACTTCGGCTATATCAGCACAGTGAGGCTGTGGTCATGCTGAACGCAACAGATTGTACAACGGAGCAGTGCTACTTTTTATGTTCCTTTAACTGTATTTTATTTGTATAATCAACAGGCTGCAATGTCGCAAAATATGTTGTGTCTGTGTGCGCGTGAGGCGCCGGCACGATATGGTCATACCAACACTGGTTATACATATAGAAGTAAAACATCATTCAAAACTGTCAAGATTTGCAAAATAAATAAAACTGTAAAGCTTTTGCAAAATAAAGAAAACTATTTTCTGCGGTCTCGTTTTCCTTTCCGTGAACTTTGGATCGCATCACTCAAAAACTCACCACTTTTTTTTTTCTTTCGTTTTGTTAATCTGTCAATGATTTAAGTGAAATACATTTCGTGTATAGGCCAATATAGGCTATTCCTTTTTTATGTAAGCCTATAGTTTTATTCCGTTTTCTCCATTCACAAGCGCTGCAGGTGTGCGTGATCTGTTGAATCCATCTTACACTATACTTGGATAAACTCTAATGCATTGCCATTGCGACTTATGATGAATTTACAGCTTGTTGCGGGCATTTCATTGGCTGGATGCGTCAGCTTCACATTTGCATAGGCTGTACTACTTGAATTCCTGATTGGTTGACAGCAAAATTCAAATATGAAATGGAACGATAAAATGACGTTATTAACCGGTAAATGGCCATTTCAATTTTTCGATTCTGTTCGGAACTGTAACATTTGATTTGATTTCTGTTACTGTCAAAATTTCGTTCATTTCCGGTTTTCGTTTTCATTCCTTAAACCGGTTCAGAACCCTGCTGTGGTGTCATTCATGTCTGTTGCACAAATAGTTTGCCCAAGTTTAAAGGTTGAGGGCTCAAAGTCTTGCCTTAGCAAACACCATAATGATCGCAGCAAGCAGACAAATGCATTTGAAATATCACCCAGAAAGGCTCCGATCATAACAATTCAAACTTGGGGCACCGCAACTGCGGCAAAATAGTGCAGAAAAGCACGGCCTGGACTTAATGCACCCTGCAGCCTGTGCAGAAAACTGAGAAGAGATGAAAGGAGTTTGCTTTTTTTCAGGTCAATTTGCCTCCAGGGTGTTTACGCCTGGTAAAGTGAAATAGATCAGTGAGGGCTGAGCTAGAAGCTACGGATGATAACAGTGTTTGGCTTATCTGTTCATCGGTGTTAGCATTGCAACATCCTCACAACACAACAATGGGATCACTATCTCGACTACTAACACAGATCTCTATGACTAGCTGTGCTTCACAACTGTTGCCTTGTTTGCTAGTTGTGCACATTTGTTTCACATTCTTTTCTCAAGTCTTTTTTGAGCAGCCTTACATCTTGTTCTAACCGGGTGTGATGCTGTAAAGTGACAAGTGATAAATCTCTTGCATGCTGATGTAGTTTTTGCTCCAATCAGACAAGTTTTATAGGTCACTTGGTTTCTATTTTTGTTGCGCTGTGCTGAAGAACCCCGCCCACTGTGAAATGTTATTGGTTCAAAATCAAGCAGTTTTATTTTAAACATCACATTTGTTCGGATTGGCCGATTGATTTTGTTGGTTCACTGCAGCATTTCACTTTCAGGAAGAACAGAAAAAAACTACTTGCAAGGTCGGAAAACATTGTTAGAATGGCAGAATCTAATTGATATATTTGTTGTTTTTTTTATTGTGGATTTGCCTTTGAATATTTGAATAGACTTGAACAAACCTGAATCAGTTATTTTTCTAACTTAGTAAAACCTAATGTAAAAGGTGGAAAATGGCTTTTTTGTTGAATTTTGATTGATTTTATATCAGTTTTCTCTGAATCCGAGCATTTTTGAGCCAAACCCGTCTATCATAAGACATGGTATAGTCTGAGAAATAAGATAGCAGTCGAAACTGTATTTCTGTATTCTGTAAAAATGCTGTGTGCCTTTATTTTCAAATGTGGCTTCCTTGGTTACATGGATATCATGGTTCCAAAAAAGAGTTTTCACAGCAAAGAAGGCAAAGAAGAACCCTTTTGGGTTCTCCAAAGAACCTTTGAGTGAACAGTTCTAAAAAAATAACTTGTTTTCTTAGTTTGAAGAACATTATAATAATCTAAAGAACATTTTAACTCTATAAAGAACCTTTTATGTTAAAGGTTCTTCATGGAACCACAGATGCCAATCAAAAATCTTTATTATTAAGAAATGTGAGATAATAGTTAGCCTGCCACTGAACATTTTTAACAAGTTGGAGATGTTGATCTTTTAAAACCACTGGGTAAAGAACAGAAGAACAGGAAAATCTTGGTTTTTGATACATTTGAAGGGCCTTCGGGTTTGAAAAATCTCAAATGAGTTCTCTTTTACAGTAGTTGTTTATCTCCCATGGAGACTTTTGCTTAAATCTTTTTAGATTGTTCCCCTCTGAAGAAGTCTAATGTGTCTCCTTTTAGAGAAGATCTCAGAATGTCTCAGACATGACAAATTCCAAGATGTTTTAATATGAAATCAAGCATTTCTCGCCAGTTTCTTCCAAAATCAATGAATCTTGGCTATATAGACATACATTTCTTAGCACTTACCGCGTATGTCAACAACTGACTGATTTGTGTCTATTTTTATTCCTCCAAAGGCCTTTTGGGAGAAACATCTGAGATGATGTTGAAACTTAAAACATAACTGTGAAATGAAACCCTAACCAGAATCTGCAGTAATTCCCTGTATGATAATTAGGAGTCTCCGGCTTGATTTATAGGAAAGCTGACACCATGTCTAGGTGTTGCTGGAGGCCGTGTGTCACGCTGCTCTGGCGTTGCTCATGTTTCCTCTCATCATAATTATGTGTACAAATTGGAAGGAGGAAGCTTAATCTAGATTTTAGGCAAAAATTAGTATTTCATACCAGATGTGTTGATGGAGAACACGGCTTTTTAACACATGCTCCGCTCAAGGGCATCTGAGTCAGCCGTGTGCCGTGTGTGCCGTATCATATTTCAGTATGAGCAATGCCATTTCATGTTTTTCATTTGAATTAGTTCGTACCTAAAGACAAGAACAGAGCTGTTTGTTTGGGTGATCCAACATTTTAAACCCCTTTTGGAAACAGATTTTCTAATATGTACAAAGTCAACCGTCAGAAAGTCCAAGGATTGAACTTTTTCCACCTGACTTGTTTCCAGTGAAGCTTATCAATGTAGGTAAATGTCATGGTGTGTCTCTCTAATATAACTGAGATTTGAGACCTTTTCTTCTGGACCTCTACTCTGTAGTCCAAGCAAACATATTGATGTGTAAAACCTCAAAGGAAGACTGGTTAAAAAAATTAAAGCGAATAGAGCCATTTCTGGAGAGATGATTGCAAGGGAAGCATATGGACTGAAGGTTGTTTTTGAGTGTGGGCTCGTTTACTTCTGGACCAGAGTTATTAATGGATGCTTGTGAGGATGAATCAACCACCTACAATTTGGATTCTCATGTAGAGGACATTTAAAAGACAACAGAATACAGCATTGGTTACACAGTTAACCAGCCTGAGCTAGTTTTAAATGTTCAGACCAGGCTTTTGGCTGGTTTTAGAAGGGTTTTGGCGCTTTTTGTTGTGCGGTCAACCACCTACAGTTTGGATTCTCATGTGGAGGACATTTAAAAGGCAACAGAAAACAGCAGTAGTAACACAGTTAACCAAGCTTAGCTGGTTTACGCTGGTTAGACCAGGCCATTAGCTGGTTTTAGAAAGGTTTTTGGCACCATTAACACATTTAACCTTTGTAATGTGCAATATTTTTAATAATTTGCATGAAATTATGTAAGGATATGTTAATATTTAACAGAGACTCTTGGACTCGGGACTCGGACTCGGACTTCAATTGTGAATGAACTTGGACTTGGACAGACTCGGGTGGACTTGGACTTAGATATTTTGGATATTTATCTTGTACAGACGAATCGTCTAGGTTACTTGTGTAACCCTCGTTCCCTGAAGGAGGGAACGGAGACGTTACGTTAGTCGTGACTGACGAATTAGGGAGAATCGAGACATGAAAGTACGCGTCCTTGAGGTCGATCGCTGCGAACCAATCGAAAGGACGGACGCATTGAAAGATGCGTTTCTGCGGCAACATCCTGAACGGGAGCTTGTGAAGGGCCCGGTTCAGTGCGCGCAGGTCCAGGATCGGTCGTAACCCACCGCCTTTCTTGGGTACCTGGATGGCAACCCCCGCTGATACGCCGTCACACCAACGCCAGCTGTTTCTCTAGAACACTCGCGGAGATTCGTCCTGTAGAAGGCTCGGCTCCGAAGCGAAAAGCTGATGTGCGTTTGCACGTGACGAAACACGCACGCCAACTGTCATTGCCTTGTTTAGTTAACACTCAAAGGTGATTGGGCTCTCGGGCGAGATCCCAATTCGTCAGTCACGACTAACGTAACGTCGAACGTGACTGACTGAAAGGGAACCATGTCATGTGTAATATAAAATAATTAAAAAAGTAACAACATAAAATTAATATAAAAATACATTAATAAACGTCTCCCACTTAAACTCAATTGATTAAAAACTAGGACTCAACGAGGTGGACTCAGACCCAACACTGAAAATTGGATTGTGGATTAAGTGTGCATGTTAGGTTTTGCTACTCTCAAAACCAATTAAAAATAATACAAATATTACTCAATTAAATAAAACCATGACATGTAGCCTTACAATGTAGTACAATGTCTCTAAATTAAATACAAATTGTGTTTTAGGTTTTTTCAAGTGGAAATGGATTAAACCAATCTAAGATTAAACCACTTTTCTGGTCAATCCTAGGCAAACTGGTGTTTAGCTGGTTTAGCTCAAACAAACTCAAGAAACCACCTAACAGCCTGGTCTGACCAGCTTTTTTTTTTTTAAGTATGTGACTGTTATGGTTGCATGCTGCTAATAAACAACAGTAAAAGCAGAAAAAATGGCACTTGTTTTGTTTCAAGTGTATGCTGCTGGACAACTCAAGAAAAAAAAAAAAAAAAAAAACGCTAAGTGCTTTATGCATTTCATATAGAGCTTTAATTTTCCTAATAGGCACACTTCAGTATTTTCGTCACAGATGACTTGACCACCATGACTGCTACTCAAATGACTCAGTATTACCAAAACTGTAGAAAGACTAGCATCATTACAGTTCTCTCTTTGTTTGTTTGTTTGTTTTATTTAAGCGCTGAAATAGTACTAAATGACTTTTGACATCACTATTGATTCATATTTTTATTCCACACCCATGCAGTCTTCGCTGTAATTTAGTTTCATTACATGTTGATGAAATATTGAGATGTGCACTAGACAAAAAAAACAAAAAAGATTAGAAAGTAAAAGAAGTCATTTTTTATATCATGTTGTGTACAGTACATGGGCAAAGTACATGGCTTGAAAACAAGATTTGAGTAAACATAGTGCCAACATGAACTTGGCTCTGCATGCTGACCTTAATGTTCCCTGGACACACACACACACACTCTATCCCTCCGTCTCTCTACACACACTACCTTTATCTCATTACTGAGATCACACTTCATTACACCAACACACTCTCACTCAGTGCGTCTCATTAGAGTGTTTTAGGGCAGGGGCCAGCATTACTCAGCTGTTTGTAGATGACACACATTTGCTGCAGGTCTGCTTCATCAGCACACTGCATTATAGAGAACCTCTGCGGAGATGAACACATGCTTTCTCTAACATCAATGCAATACAATGTATGTTAATAGAAACTAGATTTTTGAATGGTGCATGACTTGTTCAAAAGTTTGGGGTCATTACTATTTTTTTTAACAAAATGATTACTTTTATTCAGCAAGGATGCATTAAATTGTTCAAAAGTGGCGGTAAATATTTAACAAAGAATCCTGAAAAAATGTAACATGGTTTACATCAAAATATTTTTTCGACATTAATAATAATAATAATAATAATGTTTGAATGATTTTTGTAGGATCATGTGACACTGAAGGCTGGAGTAATGATGCTGAAAATGTAGCTTTGTGTCACAGGAATAATTACACTTTAAAATATATTACAATAGAAATCAGTTATTTCAAATTCTAATAATATTTCACAATATTACTGTAATTTTACTGTCTTTTTTTTATTAAATAAATGTTCCTGAGCATAAGAGACTTCATTAAAAAAAAAAAAATAAATAAATCTTACCAACCCCAAACTTTTGAATAGTAGTGCATTTTTTTTTCTCCATATTTTCAGCTTTAAAACTTTTAAATATTGGCTAAATATTGGTCTGTGTGAGTGCATGGAGCGTAATAATAGCGGCCTGTCCATTAAGGGGCTATTGAGGGAGACGTTTGTATACTAACAAGTGTAATCAGTGTAGTCGTCTAAATCTACTCAAACGACTGTTACTAATGGAAATCTGGCCAACAGTGTCTCTAACAAGATTTATACAAAGCCTTTGTCTGGAAAGATCATGGAGAAATCATGGAAATCACTGGTTAGGTGTGGGAGACCTGTACTAACAGCTCAGAAATGTGGGGACACGTTTGTGCTGAATCCACAATGTCTGCAATGTGGTTTATGTTTGCTAACTCAATCAAGACAATAGATTTTCGATACCCGTGTCGCATAGGCCTTCAAGTAAGCGTTTGGAGTAATTGTGTCAGCTCCTTTACAACTTTGTGTCCTAACTTTATACATGCTCAAACTATTAACATTACAGCTTCATCTGCTCGCTGCATCAATACGGTGCATTGCCAGAAGTGTTAAAACCTGGCTATAATAAACTGGCATATGAAAGAGAAACATGCAATACTCAACTCCTGAATCTATGATGTAGGGCGATTTGAGGAAGCCATTTAATTGCAAATTTTCTGATAAAAATTGCGATTCAAAATGCTATTAAAATGGTCCATGTTTGCTTTTTTTTTTATTGATGATTTTGATTTTTTTTTTAGGACTGAGTTAGACATGTTGTTGTCATATATCAATATTGCAATAATAATAATAATAATAATTAAAAAATACAATTATAAATATAAATTCAAATTAAAAAAATATTATAAAAAATAAAATAAAAATATAAAAATTT
>NW_015536624.1:1986453-1991343 GCF_001515605.1 Sinocyclocheilus anshuiensis | reverse complement strand
ATATAAAAATTTTATTTAAAATTAATAATAATAATAATAATAATTTATTATTATTAAAAATAAAAAATGGCTAAATAAAAATATATGAAACATTACTTTTGTAATATTTCACTGTAAAAAAAAATCAGGTTTCTTATAAAAGTAATATAATAATAATAATAATAATAATAATAATAATAGTAATAATAATAATTAAAAATAACATTATAAATACAAATTAAAATAAAAAATGTTATAAAACATAAAATATAAATATAAAAAATTAGTTATTTATAATTAATAATTATTATTATTAGTAGTAGTAGTAGTAGTAGTATTAGTATTATTAAAAATGGCTAAATAAAAATTATATGAAACATTACTTTTGTAATATTTCACTGTAAAAAAAATCAGGTTTCTAATAATAATAATAATAAATTATATTTTACATTAACATTTTTAAATTACAGTACTAACTTTATGGCTGTCTTAACTGCTTCATTTTCAAATCTTAAACCATCTAACTTTTATTTTGACAGAAAAAATAAAAATAAAAAACTCAGGAAGCCCTTAAAGATTATCTTTTGTTGACAAGTGCTTCTCATTACAAGCATGGGAAGATGGTTTGCACACATTGTGATCCCAAATGCACATTAGAGTGACTTATTAAAGCAGCCTAAGGTTAATTAGCTATCTGATTAAGCTAGTTAAGTTCTCTCAGCCTGACCAAGCTTCTTTAGCTTGTCTTAGAGGTGTTTTGGCAATGTTTCAGCTGGTCAGATTGGGAGATCTATCTTAAACTTTCTATTCATAATAAATATTCCAAGAGAAAGAACAAAACATGCTTTGGAGTCGGTCTCTTGTGCTGTATCTACTTTGGTTGGTAACCAATTAATCTTATTGAAAACAGCACAGACACACATACTCAAACTTGTTCCGCTCAGTCATCTGTGCTCTCATTTCACAGATATCCGTGCATTCACGCACTTCCACAGACAGGACGATACTGTAGCATCCAGGCCAATAACTCAGCAGCGATGATGGAAAGCCTCTTGGATTGTATGGAGCTGAATCATTAGCTCCCACTTTCCCTCAGTCTGGGGTAATGCATTTTTACCCCCTTAGGCTGGCAACCTGGAAACGCAAAATTTAATTTTATTGCTTATAAAAGCTCTGGGAAAAAGGGGGAAGACAGTTAGTCAATGCGAGAGAAAAAAGAACATCATTTTAATGGCATTGTGATGGCTCATTTGCCATATAATTAAGGGAGGATCTTTCAGAGAGCCTTCCATCGGATTGAATACACAAAGGAAGGGCTATGGGCGAAGACAGGTGGCATTTTTGTGAGGGCACTGCGGAAAGGGGACGCTACTTGTAGGCTGGTTCCAGACATAGAGCGGGCACTTCCAGGATCTAATTTGACTGTTTACGATATAACCCTGAGGTGAATTTTTTTTATTTTAAAAATCTGTTGCTTTTATGCACCCTGGATCTGTTAAATATTTAATACTATATAACCATTCTTTACATATTTGCATAATTTTGTGCAGCTTTGTTTATTCTAAGCACTGTGCGAAGAGGCATTATTCAAATGTTTGGGGTCACAACGATTTTTTTATGTTTTTGAAAGAAGTCTCTTAAGCTCACCAAAGCTGCATTTATTGAATTAAAAAAGCAATAGAAACAGTAATATTGTGAAATATTATTACAATTTAAAATATTTTTTTTCTATTTGAATATATTTTAAAATGTAATTTATTCCTGTTATACAAAGCTGAATTTTCAGCATCATTACTCCAGTCTTAAGTGTCACGTGATCCTTCAGAAATTATTAAAATATTCTGATTTGCTGCTCAGTATGTATTTCTTATCAATGTTGAAACAGTTGCGCAGCTCAATATAGAAACAGCAATACTTATTTTTTTTTATACTTTGATATAATACTTTGATGAATAGAAAGTTCAAAATAACAGCATTTACTTAAAGTACAAATCTTCTCTAAAATTATAAATGTCTTTACTAACACTTTTGATAAATCAAATGCATCTTTTCTGAATAAAAATATTTAAAAATATTTCCTGTGACTAAAGAAGATACTGTTTTCAGAATACAAAACCAGTTACTGTTTACTTAATGTGCAGCAATACTATACTGCCTTCTGTTTGTGTTTTCTAAATTGTATGTAAAGCTAAATGCATTATGCAGTGACATGTTTTAAACAGTTGTGTACTATATGTCATCACATGATTTTTCTACTTGCAAATAGAGAAACAGATTTTTAGCCCATGTAATGTTGTAGTTACAGCATCTACCAGCAGGGACGCATTGTTGACGCTAACAAGGCTTGAGCCCTATTGCAGTTGAAAATAATAGATGGTATTACTTCCAGATCATTTGTTACACTGAAGGTCAGGTTGTGTGCATTGCATTGTGGGATAGAGTATGCTGTGTTGTATACTGCACACTTTTGCAAACGTAGAAGGTCATGTGGGCAATGCATGCATACTGGGCACAGTATATATGTGCAATACACTGCAGAACAAGCAAAAAATTGTAAGCTATAAATAGAGAGTGAAAACAATGCAAATTCGTCATTACATTTTCAGCCGTCCAAACAAAGAATTTAAATTAACAAAGTACTTTTAATCTTGAATGAAAAACTCTTAATGCTGGCAAATGTGGAGTTCAAGGCAGCTACAAATCCTCAGAGCGTGTCAACACGAGGGAGCGAAATGTTAAGCTGCTGAGACAGTTCCTGACAAGTCAATGTCTGACTATGAAATATTTAGTAGTTGTGTGCAACCGCAGGTCTCATTTTGAGAGACACACGATGAACACACTCTTCTGCTGTTTAATAATGATGAGCATACGCAATGAATGTGCTTTTATACACGCTTAATTCTTAATTCCGCTGGATATGTGATGAATGTTCTCTACTTACTGTACACTCTTCTGACTTCTCTGGATATTTCATGTCAGTAGCTAATGCCTGTTGAGTAGTTAAAGGTGGATTGCTTCAGTAAACACAATAAAAGCTGTTATGATCATTGAATGCATTTGCACATATACCGTATAAATGGTTTCCGAAAGGATGACAATGCAAACCACTGCATTTGAGACCATGTTTTGTCCCTCTATCATTTTCTATCAGCTAGTAGGTGTCATTCTGGATTCCCAGTGTTTATCTTTTATTTCTAGCTGCTCTTGTGAAATACAGGCTGAGCTGTGACACTTGACATATGCCGGCAAGATGTGTCATTCTGAGCAAAGTCATGCAAAAGTCATGCACTCCACCTCCTCCTACAGAGAGCAGAGAAACTGGGTCTCCGCTGGCAGAATATAGATTATCCAGTTGCATGAGTTACATAATATATGCACCAAGTTAAAAACTGACAGAATGATAAAATGCCAGCATGCCTTTAAGAAAAGCCTTTGTTGTTTGTGTATTTTAGGTCGACTGTGATGCAAGCTATTTTTAAAATGCCTGAGAAATGTAGAACTGCTTCGGTCACACGTTTACACGACGTAGTTGATTTTGAGCATGTAGAACAAGGGACAAATCCATCGTTCTATCCCAAGGACACAAAGGTTTTAAAGCATCGCAACCAGACACAAAAGAACAATATTTCAGTAGTGCTTTCTGAAGAGACCCTTGTATCTCCAGAACTGATGCTTTTCACTAAACTGTAGAAAAGCAAGCTTGTATTGCACATCTATGCGGTGTTGTGTCTGTGAAGAATCTGAGCTGTATCGTCTGACCTACAGCTGACCACAGAGCGAGACAGCGAGACGCTTCCATTCAAACACTTAATCACAGTAGCTCAATATTGACAGTTGACAGCTCCACGGTGCCATTCAGGTAATTTTATCCAGAGTTCATCGAAATTTGAGAGGTCGTTGAGTCTTGTGTTGGTCTGACTGCTACAGGTGGATACAGCGGGTGAAATCTTATCATTGTGGTCATTAACGGTCTAGTACATCATGAAAATGTTAAAAAGCTAATGATGTGAAATATGTTTTATATAGCCTATGTGTGACCAAGCACCGTTCGTTTGCTGCATCCAGTGAAAGAGTATGTAATGGCTTGGAAAGTTTTAATGGGGATGTATAATGGAAACAGGATTAGCGCTTTTAAAATAGAGTTTGATGTATTGTGTAGACATAATCTAGCATTGTAATTGAAAATCTCCTCTAAAAGCTGTAAATGGAGCAATAGTTCAGAAGTAGTCATGATATTGATATCACATTAAATTAAATGTTTGTACCATTTTATATGCACAATGTGACATACTTACAAGTGAAATGCGAGTTTATTCTTCACAATTCCTACTTTTTATATCTTGCAATATTTTTATCTCACAAAAAAAGTTTATCTCATGTGAGTTTATATCTCACATTTCAGATTTTGTTTCATAATTGCGAGTTAATATCTTACAATTCAAACTTTTATCTCACAATTCTGAGTTTATATCTTGCAATTCTAACTTTTTCCTCAGAATTTTAAGTTTACATCTCGTCTTCTCCTGAATTTTTTAGTCACCTGACCTGATCATGCACATGCAGAAGTATAAGAAAAAAAAGTCAGATTTGCAAGATGTAATCTCAAAATTCAGAGAAAAATTCTGAATAACTTACAATTGCTAAATATAAACTCACAATTAGCAGAAACAAACTCTAAATTGTGAGATATAAACTCACAATTACATATATACTGCATTTCATATATATATATATATATATATATAAGTTAATTTGCAAAAACCGATAAACGCCACTTTAAAAAAAAAAAGCTGCATTATTTGTGCATTATTCTCCACATATAGCGCGATCTGAACCCTAAACACGTTTTGTCAAAAAAGCCAGTTTTGTCCACTTTCAAGGTATCGCGAGTTCACGTTTTACTGCAGAAGC
>NW_015536624.1:1976226-1986274 GCF_001515605.1 Sinocyclocheilus anshuiensis | reverse complement strand
AGCTCCGTGTATTGCGTGTAATCACATCCATACAGTTTATGATCACAACAACAATGTTTGTCAGGCATCTACATTGTCATCTGAGGAGATTACAAAGATTAAACAAGTGTTTTTTTTAACTCTAAAACATGAAATGTGGAGTTATCTTCTTTTGCCAAAAAACGACTGTTGGAGTTATCTGCTTTTGCTATAAAACAAACTTTTAATATGTAAAAAAAAAACATATTTTTCAATGATATTTTCAATGAACTTTAATTTTGTAAATTACCTGTATTTGTTTAAGTTATTATTACTTAATCAAAACAATTGATTGATTGATATTACTTGGAATACACAATAAAAACCGTGATTTCTGAAAAAAAAAAGTTATCGGTTTTTGCAAATGAACTCTTCATATATATGTCAGACTCTGTCCCGTGTTTTGTGTGTGTTCCTGAGGGACCTCCAGAGTGCCCACGTGAGAACACGCCTTCCGGAGGGGGGCGTTATGTCAGACTGTCCCGTGTTTTGTGTGTGTTTTTCTCTGTGACCCAGTTTCTGTCTCCCACATATTCAGTTAATTTCATCCCAGGTGTTTCCCATGTGTAATTTCCAATGATCCCAGGTGTGTCTCCTTAGTCCCTCATCATCCTGTGTTTAAAAGTCTTTTAGTTAGTGTTGTCCGGTATTGTGTATGTCAACTCCCTTGTGCTACGTGTGATTCCCCGCGATTGAAATAAACTCCTTGGGTTGTACTCCTGGTTTCCTCGTTCTGTGCTCCTCACAGTAGCAACCCGTGACAGAATACCGGACCAAAAAAAAAAAAAAAGAAGGACTTTTCTTCGCATTTGTTTTTTCCGCCTTTGTGCAAAGTTTTTGTTTTCTTTGGTTCCCCCCCACCCCCACCCCCCGCGGCTATGGAAATTGTCGCTCGCTTCTCCGCCCTAGCTCGCCTCGATCTCCCCTTCTACGAGTATGCCAGGGAGTTCTGCAAGCTCGCCGCGGTGCTGACTCAAGTCAGCCGGTAGTTCCCGAGTGAAGGCAGCCGGTAGTTCCCGAGTCAAGTCAGCTGGCAGTGCATATGGCAAGCCCAACGGGCGATAATATGGCAAGCCCGTCATGCGTTCATGAGGCTCCAGTGTCGGCTCCAGCCCCAGAGCTCGCTCCAGTTTCGGCTCCAGCCCCAGAGCTCGCTCCAGTGTCGGCTCCAGCCCCAAAACTCACTCCAGTGCCAGCTCCTCGAAAGTGCTTTGCTGTGCCTGCTCCTCCAGAGCACCCTCCAGTGCCAGCACCACGTAAGCGCTACCCTGATCCCCAGTTAAGCCCAGGGAGGTCTCCAGATTCCCCGTATAGCCCAGGGAGGGCTCCAGATTCCCCGTATAGCCCAGGGAGGGTTCTAAATCCCCCGTTCAGCCCAGGGAGGGCTCCTGATCCCCCGTTCAGCCCAGGGAGGGCTCCTGTTTCCCCGTATAGCCCACGGAGGGCTCTTGATCCCTAGTTAAGCCCAGGGAGGGCTCCAGTTTCCCCGTTCAGCCCAGGGAGGGCTCCAGGCCCCGAGTACAGCCCCGTAAATTTCCCCATGTATTTTTTTTTGGGGGAGGGTAGTAAGGCTCCAGCCGTAGAGGCCGAGGCGGGGGCTAGGGCCGCGGCCTTGGAGGCTGCTTTGCCATGGCCTCCTAAACTACCTGCTCTGCCCTGGCCTCCCGAGTCCCCTGCTCCGCCCTGGCCTCCCGAGTCCCCTGCTCCGCCGTGGCCTCCCGATGCTCCTGCTCCGCCATGGCCTCCTAAACTACCTGCTCCGCCATGGAGCCCCAAAGGGGTACTGCTCTGGAGGCCCACTGTCCCGTGTCTGTCCTGAGGGACCTCCAGAGTGCCCACGTGAGAACACGCCTTCCGGAGGGGGGCGTTATGTCAGACTGTCCCGTGTTTTGTGTGTGTTTTTCTCTGTGACCCAGTTTCTGTCTCCCGCGTATTCAGTTAATTTCATCCCAGGTGTTTCCCATGTGTAATTTCCAATGATCCCAGGTGTGTCTCCTTAGTCCCTCGTCATCCTGTGTTTAAAAGTCTGAGTCCTTTTAGTTAGTGTTGTCCGGTATTGTTTATGTCAACTCCCTTGTGCTATGTGTGATTCCCCGCGATTGAAATCAACTCCTTGGTTTGTACTCCTGGTTTCCTCGTTCCGTGCTCCTCACAGTAGAGATATATATATATATATATATATATATATTAGGATATTCAAAGAGGCATAAAAATGTCATCAGGAATTGATTGGAGTGTGAATAATATATCTGTATGGCAGGTGGTTAGAAGGGAGGGAACGCAAAAACGTTAGCCAATCAGAACAGAGGTAATTTACATAATGAGGCTTAGAAGTTACCATAGGCATGTTTAATTCCAGGAGTAAAAGTGCTTGCGAAAAAAAAAAAAAAAGCCTGTTTTTGCTGCAAGAAACCATGCCTCATTAAAAATTTAATGTAGGAGATAAAATGCTACAGGAGTGTAGAAAAGGGCCTTCTTAATAGGTTTTAGTGGTCTCTAGGTAGAAGCTACACCACAGGGCCTGTTACTATTTGAACTGTGGGTTATGATCTTACATAAGAAATGTACTAACAAGCAATACTCTGCGATTACATCAACGTGAGAGATGAGGACAGGAATTATTGCTGACTACAGAATAAAATGTACATATTTATTAAAATGAGCCTAGCAAGCAAATGATTTATTTTAATTTCTCTGTACTGTCCTCCAGTTGCAGCCCGAGCCACTTTTCAGCCGTTTATTTGGATGAAAGTGTTGTTTGTGTACTCAAGATAATGGCCAGTTGATGACCCTCTTTAGATGACAGCCCGTCTTCAGTTATCTGTAATCATGATTAAATGCTCAGAGAAACACGCTGCCTTCAAGGAACGACGACTTCTGTCACATTGAAAGATATTTCCATTGTAATGAACGGCGTGCAAATACAGTTCCAGCACGAACATGTGCGTGTTTGTATATTGGGTGAGAAAAGCCTAAATGAATGACAGCGCTTTGTGGGCCGAGCCAGTTTTCAATTTGCTTCTAACGTGCAACTATTTAAACTTGCAGATGTTTTTACTCTAGACTGCATTTCGAATCACTTTGCCACCCCAAACTGAATTAGCATGTTTATCCGCCAGTCCAGGATCTCATTAAGTTAGGCACCTAAAAGATGCCACTGTCAGTCTCGCTGAAGTTGGGGGATTTCCAGCACACGTCTTGATTCACAGAAAATAAATTGTTTACATTGTGATGAAAGCTGAATTTTTCATGGGAACGCAGGCGTAGAGGAGCGTTTTTATTTTGACAGATCTGTCCACAGGGTTAGCTATCTGAAACTAAATGTGTCTTTGTAGTGGAGTAAATATGCTGGATCCGAGGTATCTGAAAGATATGGCTCACCACCCTGCTGTGGTTTATGTACTAATATAGCGTGAAGTTAGAAATTAATACATTTGATTTGAATCCTAAAATCTAAATTCCTCATATGCCTCACAACCAACTTTTTGCTTTAGCATGAACACTTGTGCGGGTCCAGACAGAATCTGCTACTGATTTGAGTAGAAATATGTTCTGCATAATGTATTTAGACATGATAAAAATGAGTTTAGTGCTAGATTACCGATATCTGAAAGCATAAACAAATGTATTAATGTTAATAAAAAAAAAAAACCTGTGTAAAATCCATATACTGTATGTTAGCTTTGATATGCTAGTGCCGTGTTGTTTATTGTTAACTAAAACAAGTCAAGAAAAGACAAGAATATTCTAAATTGTTTCCATTATTTGGAATAAGGCTAAAATTATATATTAATAAAATGTAAATATCAGGTGAATTTATTTTAAATAAATAAATACATATTAAACTTAAATGAAAGCAGAAAAAAATGTAAATGTTGTAAAATAAGTTGAAGTAATAAATTATTAAAACAATAAATAAATAAATAGTAAAAGAGAAAAAAAAAAATACAAAGCACATAACAAAAAAGTGAATTAAAAATATTAATAATTACTACAATAGTGTAGAAATAATACTAAAATGACACTGTGCTAGTGTTATATGATTTATAATGTTATGTATGATTGATATGAGTTATCAAAACATTAAAATATATATAAATGAATATAAATAAAATACAAATATTAATATAAATTAATATTAAATATATGAAAAAATATAAATATTAGGTAAACAAATTAAATAAATCAAATAAATGAAAGCAGAAAAATATAATTGTAAATGTTGCCTCGATGTTGCAACTAACTGAAGTTAAATAAGTTGAAGTAATAAATTACTAAATCAAACAAACAATAAATAAATAAACAGAACAAACAAAAACTGAAAAAAATGACAATATATTATGTAAACTAAAATGAATATGAAAACTGAAAAAAGTTAATTCAAAATATTAATAAATAGTATAATAGTATAGAAATAATACTAAAATAACACTGTGCTAGTGTTATATAAAAGGTAACAAAACATAAAAAAATGTATAGCCTTTTCTTATAAGTGACCAAAAATATTGATAGCTTGTATAGAAGCCAGTAAAGTGATGTTTAGAATTATTACAAACTACCTTCTGACTATCAGTCAGGGTTATTATCGTTAACTAAAACTAAAACAATTAAAATGTTTTTGTTAATTGTAATAAAGCTGAAATAAAACAAAGTATAAATATGAGATTAAAAACTTGTTTCTGTTAGTTGCCAAAGCAACATTTCAAATTTATTTTTAGTTTAAGTGGAAGCACTACAATTATTAACTGGAAATAGAATAAATAAACACTAAAACTAAAACTAAAACTGAAATAAAGTAATGATATGTTTAAAAAAAAAGAATAAAAATTACAAAACCACATAACAGAAGTATTAAAACTTAACTAAAATTAAAATGAAACCTAAAAGTATAAATAAAAGCTAATTCAAAATATTACTAAAAACTATAATCACGCATAAATAATACTATAATAGCACTGCTAGCAGTAGCAAGAAGCTATTAATGGTTTATGGCTCTGATTCTGCAGAGATGCAGATTGCATATAATATAGACTCTCTTAGGTACAATACTAGACTCTGAGTACTAAAACTATTAGTTATGACTATGCTGACTGTGGATGAAGCTTTGGGAACAGCTATTAATATAACATGATTATACTTGTGTTGTGTTTGTGTTTATTTTGGCTCATAATCCAGGTGGAGCATGTGGGCTTGTGAGAAATGGGCTGGGAAATCATAATAGCTTGCAAGAGAAGTGCATTGCAGGGAGAGAGAGAGCGTTGGAAAGTGTTATCATACTGTATATATTCAGACTATTAATATGATTGATATAGTAATCAGATTGGGTCAAGTGTTTTGGACCTGAAACCACACTCACTCACTTTGAGCAGTGTTTACAGTGCCTTCATTGAAAATCCATTGTTTAAATACAGCAGTCTCAGCTCTAAAACACAATGTAGAGTCTTACAATGGTACGAGAGCAGATGCTTCTAGCTACTAAGCTCAATTCCATGACTGCTGGTTTTTAAATGTGTCAGAATTCTATAGAAATTAATACTTTTATTCAGCAAGGACGCATTAAATTGATCCAAAGTGACGGTTAGAGATTTATAATGTTTCAAAAGATTTGTATTTCAAATAAATGCTGTTCTTTTGAACTTTCTTTTCATCAAAGAATTATAGAAAAACCGAGGTTCCACAAAATATAAGCTGTTTTTAACATCGATAGTAATAATGCATGTTTGTTGAGCAGCAAATTAGAATGATTTCTGAAGGATCATGTGACACTGAAGACTGGAGTAATGATGCTGAAAATTCAGGAATAAATTGCATTTAAAAATATATTCAAATAGAAAATGTTGATTTTTTATTTCATAATAGTGTTTTACTGTAGTTTTAAATCAAATAATGCAGCCTTGGTGAATATAAGAGATTTATTTCAAAAACATGAAACTCGATAGCAAAAATAATTATGGCCTTCCATTGGTCAGACATATTTGTATATTCAATCAGGAAATCAACCTAAAATGGCTTACTTATAGTTGTCTAAGCTGCTTTTAGAAAAAGTATTTTTACTTTTGTATAATGGGAATGTGTTGGCCAAGCATTTATGTTTGCATTTGTGAACTTGCATAAAGTATGTTTCTGGCTTCAATAGTAAACCAAACTGTCTGTGTGCGTTTATTTATTTTTTCCGCAACCTGCTCGATTCTCTGTTATTCATGAACCATATGGCAAACTTAGCGCATGTGGTACAGACGGCAGACACAAATAAGTCCTGATCTGCTTCGCTTTGCTCCAGCGTCAATAAAATCATCTGCATTCCACAGCCATGCTCAGTGTTACTGCAGAAACACCTTTCATCTCTGTCACCTTTCCTGTTGCCTCTTTACTCTCACCCAATATCTCTTCCAAATGTTCCGCTGCTCTGCCCTTTGTGTCCTAATCTTTTATGTCCAGAAGATGTGTGGTAAATAATGTGTCTTCATGTTTAGACCGTATTTCTAGATGTTTAGGGACATTATATATTTGTAAAGATTTGTATTTTTTTTTTTCCATAAAGAAGTTAATGTTTTTTTTTCAGTGACTGATATAGTGATAATTTATGAGTTTTTGTTTTTTTTTAATAATAAATGCTGTTCTTTTGAACTTTCTATTCATCAACAAATACAAAAAAAGGGTCATGTGACACTGAAGACTGGAGTAATGTTGCTGAAAATTAAACTTTGCATAACAGGAATAAATTAAATGTTAATATATATGACAATAGAAAGCAGTTATATTAAATTGAAATAATATTTCACAATATTACTGTTTTTTTTACTGTATTTTTGATCAAAGAATTGCAGCCTTGGTGAGCATGAGACTTTAAAAATATTTCAAAAATCTTACTGACCCCAAACTTTTGAATGCACTTTTTTTCGTGTGAAAGGGGATCTGTGGTCAAATCCCAACCTAATGTGTAGTTTTTGTTTTTAATTAAGTAAAATTTCACTTGAGAACCAGTAATCATGCATGTTACATCTTTGTTTCATGGTAAAAGCAGTCATGTGATGTTGAAGCGTCTGCTTTTTAGGCTTTTCTTTATATTATTCAACAACAACAACAACAACAACAACAACAACAACAACAAAAAGCAATAAAACTGGCTGCAAAAATTCTCATTCTTAACCTCTGTGACTTATGAGTGCTATGACCCATGCAGTAGTCACTCGGAGAGATCACAACAGGAACAGAAAAGAGTGCAAATGGATTCAAAGCAAAGTCAAACAAGAAAAGGGTAAAGCAGACAAAAGAAGTGAAATTATATTACGGATTTCGCCGCAGGGAGGAAAAAGACAGAAGCAGTTAGCAAAGACATTGAGAGGAGCTGAGAGAGACGAGCCTGCCATCAGCTACAACACCTACATCCACACCAACACTGCTGCTCTCCATCAGATGTAGAGGATCCGTTTAAACTCATGGCTGCCCGTGTTTACAGTTCAATAATGCCTACCGGGTGTTCAGAAACCGCTCCATCCAGTCACAGTGAGGAGAAAGCTGGACAGGTGCTTTTATTCCTGAACACTTCATCAGACCAGTGCTGTTTCTGGCTGTGTGTGTTGCTTAAAGCTCTGTATCTGATCTGAACAGTTTGTTTTGTCATCGTGTCGCATGTAATAGAGCGCTGCAGTGATGATATATTTTTTAGGCCAACCGTGAAGTTAGCATCACCATGGTTCCCTCGACAAAAACCCATTGGCTTTTGGATTATTGTAGAAAATAAGCTCTGTGACCAACAAAAGTTGGATACCTACATACATACATATATATATATATATATGTGTGTGTGTGTGTGTGTGTTTATTAATTAATTAATTATTATTATTATTATTTATTATTAAATATATCTTTATGAATTTTGAAGCCTAAATACAGTTGGCATAAGTAAAAAGCCAAAGCTATAAACAAAGTACACCATAGTCGTATGACTTCAATGTCAAAATGACTAAGTTTCCGACAACTTTTTTAGTCTTTATTTAATAATATAATATAATATAATATAATATAATGTTTTCTTACCCCATTGTTGTGCATGTTTTAACATGCAAACCTCACTTTACATCGTACACTTTAATGTATCGTTTTTAATACATTAAATACATACATTAATGTAATGTATCAATGTTTTTTATATCAGGGAAAAAACAAACAAATCTAGCCTGGATTGTTTTGTTTTTTTTCAATGTTAGAAATGAAAGTAGCTGCAATTTAGCAAATAAATAGTTTGAACTGTACTTCACCGAGATGTAATGCTTTTTTATAATTTGTGAAAGTCGTAAAATCAAAATCCAGGTATTCACTCGTCTCTAAAATTAGTAATTTAACTTAAATGTGGTGTCTAGCGCTGTACGTCAACAGTTAACAAAAATAGATGAAGTCTTGATCACTTTTTTTTCTCTCTTTACATCTAAACTTGGCACTCGATATTAATTGGTGCTTTAATTCTGTGGTTAATTGGCCTTCAGAAAGCTCAGAATGAAGCAGAACCAGTGGGTGCTAAAGAGGCTTGAAATGTGCAGAATTTATTTTTATATTTAGCTTTTATATTTTTATATTTTATATTTTATATTTAGGTAATGAGTCTAATTAATGTCAACTATACAGAAATGAGTAATGCTGTATATTCATGTAATGCAGAAAATGGCGCTGACGGGGAATGAATTGGCGGCAACTCAAATGCCCGCAAAACCTGTCAATGCAGTCCTAGGGCGGCTGGTTGCCAAAGCATTTTTATGCAGTTGCTAAGGTGTTCAGGGTGGTTGTCATGGCGTTGCTAGGGTGTTCTGGGTGAATGCTTACCCACCCACAAATCACATGTTCTTTTGCACCGCAGTATTTTTTTTCTTGTTTTACATTTAAATGTATTAAAACATCCATAAAGATGCATAAGAAGCAAAACTGCATGAGATATAAAACTTATTTTCAGAGAATATGTCTTGAAATCGGTTTCTTTTTCTTAGCATTGGTGTTTTTATGCATAAATCTAACAACATTTTGTTTAAGCTTACGTCATAACAAATAATTGGTTTCCTATATACACTGAACAAAATTATAAATGCAACACTTTTGTTTTTGCCCCCATTTTTCATGAGCTGAACTCAAAGATCTAAGACTTTTTCTATGTACACAAAAGGCCTATTTCTCTCAAATATTGTTCACAGATCTGTCTAAATCTGTGTTAGTGAGCACTTCTCCTTTGCCGAGATAATCCATCCACCTCACAGGTGTGGCATATCAAGATGCTGATTAGACAGCATGATGCTTGCACAGGTGTGCCTTAGGCTGGCCACAATAAAAGGCCACTCTAAAATGTGCAGTTTTATCACACAGCACAATGCCACAGATGTCACAAGTTTTGAGGGAGCGTGCAACTGGCATGCTGACTGCAGGAATGTCCACCAGAGCTGTTGCCTGTGAATTGAATGTTCATTTCTCTACCATAAGCCGTCTCCAAAGGCGTTTCAGATAATCTGGCAGTACATCCAACCGGCCTCACAAACACAGACCACGTGTAACCACACCAGCCCAGGACCTCCACATCCAGCATCTTCACCTCCAAGATCGTCTGAGACCAGCCACCCGGACAGCTGCTGCAACAATCAGTTTGCATAACCAAATAATTTCTGCACAAACTGTCAGAAGCCATCTCAGGGAAGCTCGTCGTCCTCATCGGGGTCTCGACCTGACTGAAAAGTGTTGCGTTTATAATTTTGTTCAGTGCATGTGTCTATGAGAGTTTCCACCCATTTTCATTGTCCACATTGCAAAAAATTTATAAAAAAAAGTGTGATTACTTTGAAGTCGCATGATGGAGGTATCATTCCTGTCTGTAGTACAAATAATGCAGGACCAATGTTATTTAAAGGAACAGTTCACCCAGAAATGAAAGTCCTGTCATCATCTACTCATTTTAGCTTTAAGTTGAGTTTCTTTCTTTTGATGTATGGTTGATTTCCATACTATTTTTTCCACCATACTATGGAAGACAATGGCTTCCATCAACTATTTA
>NW_015536624.1:1967206-1976192 GCF_001515605.1 Sinocyclocheilus anshuiensis | reverse complement strand
AATGATGACACAATTTTCATTTTTGGGTGAACTATCCCTTTAAGTATTATTGATAGTTGTTGTTAATATTTTGAATTAGATTTATTTAAAAAAAAAAATAAATAAAACTACATATTTTATTTGCCTTGAATGTATATATATATATATATATATATAAGCTCATTCTGTATATATATATATAAAGCTCCTTTTGCACTTTAATCTGTGTAAAACTTTTAGCTTTATACATTTTCCTGTATTGCTTTATTGCATTTAAATGTTCAGTTATTTTTGTTATAAGAAAAAAGTTATTAAACCTGTTATACTGTATAATGACAGCACTTTTTTTTAACTAAATTTCAATACCATGATAATACCGTATACCGTGATAAAAGCATTAGCAATTAATCGCAACATGAAAATTTGATACCGGCATATCCCTAGTTAATTATAATAACGTTGTGCAGGACAAGCTACATACTGTTAAAGTGTACGATTTGCAGTTAGGAGTTTGTTTAAATCCATCCACTCCATGCCCAAAACGCCCCTGTTGGTCTCGAGACAGTGGCTGCTATTACTTGTCAAACCCACTTGTACGGTTGAGATAAAAATGGTGTAAATGTCGTTACATGCTCTCCATATGCCGGAGACATATGCAAATGTGCTAAGTCAGGGATTGCCACTTGTCCTCGCTGTCTCTCTCTCTCTCTCTCTGTGCACACAGTTATCTCAAGTCCTTGTTCAGTATTCTGTCTCCTTTTGTTTTCCATACAAATAATTTAATTAGACAGCAGAGAAGTATCCTTGATTTCGCCTCCCTGTTTATCAATGGTTTATTCGCTCTCCCTTGGCGTCTTTTATATCAGGATGAGAGCTTTTCATACAAGTGGAGAGACAAGCAGCAATCAGTGCATTTTATGCAAAGCTGAAAACACCGTTCAGCTTGTCAGGTTTGCAAGAGGGTGGTCCTCAGCACGTCGAACGGTGCGCTGCTAATAAGCTCGTCATCTGAGAATGCAGCTTGGCTTCTCTGCAAAATGAGTAAGCGGTCGGCTGGAGCGCCGCCACTATTATGAGCGATTCTCTTGAGTTTAGAAAAATACCAGAGGTAATGCAAAACTAATAGGTGGGTAAACAGTTTGAGAATGCCGCTGTATAGATTGTGGGCTGCAATGCAATAACCTTTTATGAAACGGGCTGTTGTTTCGATGGCACGACAGGATATGGGCATCCCCTTGACAGAAAAGGAGAAAAAGAGAAATATAAAAAGGCAAAGCAGGGCTCCTTACTGGGATTAGAGAAAGGAGAGGCATGACCGGCATACTGATGGAGACGAGGTACAAAAACATTGAGTGCTCGTATGTAGTCGGTGTCTGCCAAATGGCCTTTACAGTGAAGGGCGCCCGGCAATAAAGGACACGGCTATGTGACTGTCCAAGGGACGAGACAATGCGCTGAAATAATTGGAGGATGGCGTATGACATTTTGAGTAGCTTTACTCAGCACTAAACAGATGAAAGACACAAGGAACCGCAAGGTTAGCACGGTCGGCTACGGATGAAAAAAAGGGAGCTTTGAAAGCGGGGCTCCGCCGTGCATTGTGTGGGTGGGGATAGTCCGCTAATGACTAGAAGATAAAACAGGAGGTCTGGTAGATTCGTGAAGCCTAACATTTCAAAGCGCGGCGATGGAATATTTTTATCGGCAGAGAGGGTGAAAGAGAAGCGCTGTGAAGCAGAAAGACAGAGAGGAAGGCTGACAGCTCACTGGTGGAAGATGACAGGAGCGGCAGAGGGAGAGGGAGGATATTTGAGGGAAAGTGTAACACAGGGATGCTGTCAAGCCTCAAGCAAGCTCCATTTAACAAGCTGCAAGATTGAGGGACGGAGAAGAATTCAGGGAGCTGCGCAAGAGCATCCACAGGCTCCTCTGCCTCCTGTGCGTGCACGTGGAAATCTCTCACATTAGTCTGATTATGTAAACGTGACGCTTGATGAAACAGTTGGTGAATGGTCACAAGATATTGAGCTACTGTCAGTCTATCTATCTATCTATCTATCTATCTATCTATCTATCTACAGTTGGTCCACCATTTGAATGGATGGATGGATGGATGGAAGGATAGATATATAGTAGGGCTGTAACGATTCACTCGTTTTCTCGATGCATCATTTACAAACATTGATTTCGGACAGTAATCGATTTAAAATGCTAAGAATCGAATGAATTGCGATTTCCATAGTGATTCAATGCTTTAAAATATATGCACATTAAGGGCCAGATTTACTAACAGCTTGCACTAGTGCAAACCGCCCTTTAGCGTTAAAATAGTACTGTCAGGGTTTACTAAAGACGCGCAGTGAAGAATTAGCACTGAAAAGGTGTGGACACAGTTATTTTTGTGTCTGACCATGGCATTGAATATGCATTTGTAGGAGTTTCCCTTTCAGACGCAAAATTTATGGGAGGAGACTATTTAAATTAATCACGCAAAGCAATTTACTAACGTTCGCGCACGTCAAATTACTGGTATTTGTGCCATTATTTAGCGGCCAAAAAAAGCAGTCTTAAAGCAGGCAGTAATTTGTGCTTCTCTTGGTAGATTGTGCTGGTCATTATGGAAATGATCTGGTTGCGTCTGTGTTCTTTAATGTGTGCATTGTCAGTTAATCGCCCACAGAATTTCCCCCTCCCATCGGCGCTTTTAAGGAATTGTGTTCTAATGCTAATTTTCCCTGTTTAATAAATCGAATTTATCGAAATTGTGAATTGTCTCTAATCAAATCGTTCTGAATTTGCAAAAATCGTTCTTGAATTGAATTGAACACCTATCTATCTATCTATCTATCTATCTATCTGTCTGTCTGTCTGTCTGTCTGTCTGTCTAATCGCAATAGTTGGTCCATCATCTGAATAGATAGATAGATAGATAGATAGATAGATAGATAGATAGATCTTTCTAAGGATGACTAGATGAATAGCAGTTGATATTCTCAGACTGCTTCTAGACCAGAAGTATCAGATGTTGAGAATTATTGACATGTGAAGCCTAAATTGTCCAGAGATGAATGTCTCTGCATCAGTCTCTCTGTGATGTATGATAGAGATCTCATATAGGGTCGTGTTTTATCGTCTGATCTCCTACATAATGACTGGCATCAAGAATGACTGAATGAAAAGGGTATTCCTTATCTGAGTGCCTCCCGCAGATAAACCCACCCTCAGACACATCTGTGCCACATCCACACACACAGACTACTGGTCTTCAGATCAGAGATGAGAAGAGGCCATCTTATCTATGACACTCCAGAACCACTTCAAGCATGTTCACACTCGCTACACTCCCATGAGGCTCAGATCCAGCATTCTGAGTCCTTCCCCTGGCCCCATCTCACCCAACCACGCATCGAACACCCACAGCACACTTATCTTCCTCTGGACAGACTACATGTCACCCCTTACACCATGCTGGAATGCGATTAGCTCCATCATTGCTATTAGCACTAGCTAATTTCATTCAAGGCTCCCTCCAATGTTTCATTTATCAGTCCTCTCAACTGGCTGGATTTTCTCGCTTGCGTTGGCTGATGGATGGGAATGGATCCCGCGGCACAAATTTTTGCCGGTAGCATTCACACATGCAGGCACAAGTACAGACAGGTCGTGCACTGACAGGCAGGCAGCCATTTTAGAGTTGTTTAATGTATAGAAGAGCACATTTGGTTGCTGTGTCTGAATTAAATACATGCTGTTTTTAGTTAACTCATTGGAAATGGCTTATATTGGATTTACATTTGTATTTTTTAAAAGGTGAGGTAATTTCCTGGAGAGATTTACTGTACATTTTCCTTCCTTTACAATGTGCAAATCTTTTTTCCCCAGATAGATATTAAAAGTATTGTAATAGAAGTGTGGTTATAATAAAGATAACATGTTGATTATTTAATGTATATTAAATGTACTGTAATGTTTTTAAATTATGTAAATATACATTTTAAAATACATTTTAAATTAAATGTATATTAAATGTACTGTAATGTTTTTAAATTGTGTAATGTAAATTTTTTTGAAAGAAGTCTCTTGTGCTTATCAAGGCTGCATTTATTATTTATTCATTTATTTAAAAAACAAAAACAATTTCAACTGTAATTTATTCTTGTGATGGCAAAGCTGAGTTTTCATCAGCCATTACTCCAGTCTTCAGTGTCATATCATCATATGATCCTTCAGAAATGTTTATGTATATACGTATAAAGAAAATATAATACAGAAATCAAATATATGTAGATATATGCTGATAATCTCTTATTATCAGTGCTGAAAACAGTTGTGCTACTTTTAGCAGTATTCTTTGTCTTTGGTAAATAGAAAGTTAAACTGTTAAACTGTTCCTTTAAAATATAATATTTTGTAACATTGCTGTTGCTTTTAATCAATTTAATGAGTCCTGACTGATTAAAAGTATTGAAAAAAGAAATGTGTTACATTATCACAGTTACACATTCCCATTTTCCAGCTTATTTAAAATTGCAAACATGAAATCATGTCTTTCCTGCCAAATGAAGTAGCTGCTGTCTTGACCTTGAGCTAACCCCTAGGCTTTTTGTCTCTTCTCAACAGGTGGTCGCCTCCTCTGCCTGGTGTTATGGCTTAACCTGGTGCCAGTGATGAATGGCTGCCCGGCGAAGTGCATGTGCTACAGCGAGCCGAGGCCAACCGTGGCCTGTCAACAGCAGGGTCTGTTCTCTATTCCCACCGAGATCCCCGTCCGTAGCCAGCGAATATTCCTCCAGAGCAACAAACTGACAGTGATCCGATCGACCAGCTTTAGTTCAGTGCATAACCTCACCGTCCTGTGGATGTACTCGAATAACATCAGCCATATCGAGGCGGGGGCCTTTTACGGACTGGAAAGACTGGAAGAATTAGACATCGGCGACAACAGCAACCTTCGCATCATCAGTCCCACCGCGTTTCGGGGTCTGACCAAGCTGCACACCCTTCACCTGCACAGGTGCGGGCTGTCCGAGCTCCCGGTGGGAGTTTTCCGAGGACTCTTCTCGCTTCAGTATCTCTACCTGCAGGATAATAACCTTCTGGCGCTGCACGAAGACACTTTCCTGGACCTGGCCAACCTCACCTACCTATTCTTACATAACAACAAGATCAAGGTGGTGACCGACCACATGCTGCGTGGTCTCATCAACCTTGACCGTTTGCTCCTGCACCAGAACCGCATCATACACGTGCAACAGCGGGCTTTCAATGACCTGGGCAAGCTGACCACCTTGTTTCTCTTTTTCAACAACCTCACCATGCTGACAGGAGAGGCCATGAACCCGCTGGTGTCCCTCCAGTACCTGAGGCTCAACGGAAACCAATGGATTTGCGACTGTCGAGCCAGGCCGCTGTGGGACTGGTTCAAACGCTTCAAAGGGTCCAGCTCCGAGTTGGAGTGCCACCTTCCGACCTCTCTAACCGGGAAGGACCTTAAGCGACTGAAGAGCGACGATTTGGAGGGATGCGTGGACTCTCCGTCACAGGTTCAAACCAGTATCTTCAACACCAAGGCACGCTCTGGAAAGTTCCTCTCACTCGACGATCCTCTCGTCAAAAGCATTCCCAGGTGCTGTCTTTCGGATAACGACAAATCCTCCATTATCTCCAGTAAGTCCCTCCCGGATCCTTCATCCTACAACAGCCGGCAGATCACCAACAATCCCCTGAAAGAGAAGGAGAACATCTCCAAAACCAAGTTTCGGGAGGTGGAGCGAACGAAAAACGACACTCACAATAAGCAGAGTCTCAACGATGGTCCTTTGGGAACCATGTCCAACAACCTCGACCAGACCATGGACAAAATCAACCCAGATCTTCTGGACAATCTGGAACCTTCTACAGCGCCAACCAGAAAGAAAAAAAAGTGCTCCAAAAAGCCCAAATCAGACCAGTATTGTCTAAAGGCTCACGCATCCACCATTCAAGTATTGGCCGTTCTCTTTCTCCCCTTGTTCTTGTTGTCTCTGGCTTTGTCCTAGTTCATACTCTCGTCCATCAGTTTGCTCTTTACAATGACACAAAATACCTGCAGTAGCCTACGTGGACAGGCAAAAGACGATGAAAAGGGGGTTACGACGTTGCCCCGCATGGTTGAGAATAAGTTGTAATGCTAAAGACGCATTAAAAGAAATGAATGCCTTTACAGAATACATGAGATCTAATGTATATAAAACACGGTGCCCAAATGTTTGTTCTATGTACTTTTAATGTGCTGTGTTTAAGCAACACTGCGGAGAGTTCCCTATTCCCACATCACCTCCAAAAAAAAGTTGATCTGAAAGTGACTATTGTAGATGAACCACTAAAAAAAGAGAAAAAAAATCCTTAAACCATGACTAAACTAAACCAGAGCGCCGAAAGCACCCAGGAATGTTGCCGATGAGAAACCGAAGGGGAGTGACATGATTTTTTTCCCCCAGTATATATATATTTTTTTTTTTTTTTCTTTTAAAAGTGATACATTTATTCTATGCTGTTTTTTATGTTTCTAAGTATTTCAGTAAAGACAAATGTTTAACTCTTCCCAAATATGTGCTATGTTCTGTTTGCGTCATGACACACACTGCAGGTGGCATCTTGGGAAGGAATGCTGTCTATTTGTTCACTGAAATTGCGATGGAATCATAGATATGCATTTTATTTTGCTGGTGTACACGCATAAATATATGACAAATAAAATATCTCATTTTTTACAGATGGCTTCTCAAGTGACTGAAGAACATAGCATATACTATATAGCATATAGCATATATTTCATATTATATTGTAGTTATATTGCAAACAAAAGGTAATTATCCTTTTTTTAAGCAAATTCAAAGACTAAATGAAACCCGAAGGAACTGAATGTCTATTTTGTGTATATTCCATTAGGACTGAAACCTCAAAGGCACACATTTCTGCTCATTAATGAACTTTAACATAATCACTAATGATTCATCCATGTGCGAAGCGCAGAAATTCACAACTTGAAGCTTGCCAAAACAACCAGACATCTTTCATAACCACATTAATGAATTTGACACTGACTGAAGTTAAGAGTACTCCTCGTAGTACAGGTTTCTTCTACTTGGCTTTCACCATTAAGGACTTGAAATAATATTATGACATTTCCGAAGTATGTGTGTGTGGTGTGAGGAAATGCTGATGAACAATTATGATAAAATGCACGTCAGCAGCAGTAAAATCGACATTCTTTGTATACGTTTGCCATTGACAATGCCAAATGCCACTTAAAATACAATAATGCAGTTCATAAATATTCTATTAATAGCACAACATTTACAAGAGATCATAACTAGTGATTTATTTGTATTAATGTTCCATTTTAATAACGTTCTCCTATGCTTTTATATGTTTATACAATCTTACATTCATATTTTACATTTATGCATTTAGCACAGGCTTTTATTCAAAGTGACTTGGAGGAGCAAAGAGGAACAAATTCAGAATAAATGGAAAAACTCATCCTAATTTGTATTAAAAGAACATACTAAAACTTGTTGGACCAACACACACACACACACATGACCCTGGACCACAAAACCAGTCATATAGGTCAATTATTTTTATTTTTTTTTTATTGAGATTTATGCATCATCTGAATAAGCTGAATAAATAAGCTTCCCACTGATGTATGGTTTGTTATGATAGATTAATATTTGGCCAAGATACAACTATTTGAAAATCTGGAATCTGAAGATACAAAAAAAATTAATAATAAAATAAAAATATTGAGAAAATCGCCTTTAAAGTTGAAATGAAGTTCTTAGCAATGCATAGGCCTATTTCTAATCAAAAATTAAGTTTTGATATATTTACGGTAGGTAATTTACAAAATATCTTCATGGAACATGATCTTTACTTAATATCCTAATGATTTTTGACATAAAAGAAAAATCGATCATTTTAACCCATATAATGTATTGTTGGCTATTGCTACAAATATACGCGTGCTACTTATGACTGGTTTTGGTCCAGGGTCACATATATAGCTCAGGTTGGTTGGTACTTTATCATGTATTGTAAAACCTGCAAAACATTTGTTGACATCTTTAAGTAGTTCCTCAACAGGGATCACAACATATTTATTCATCTAAAATAGAATCCTTGCACTATTTATTCCCAATTTAGACTGGAAATGTCATATCAATGAACAACCTCTAATCTGTAGTACACATTGAGAAGTGCTCAAGTATGGGTCATAGACTATCACACTGTAGGAATCCGTGTTCTGTCCTCTCCCATAAACAGATGGCAGCCCGTGCTGGGATTGTTTGCGGATGATGACCCATTGCTTTGTCAAATCTGGCCGGCGCTCAAGTCCTCGTCCACTGCCTTCAACTACTCGTGTGCTGCAGGAGTCTGGCAGGAGAGAGCAAAGCACACTTCAGTAGGGAGAGGTTTAGCCAGAAGTCGTATGTTAAACTAAACACAGTCCTGTCAGCTCATTTACACCCTGTCTACAATGCTAGCGACACAGTAAAAATAGAAAGCTCACGCTCTAATCGATGAAGCCATCTTTAACATGCACAATAAGCGTGCATTGATGAATAAGCTTTGTTGGTTATAATGAAAACGTTCTTGGATTGCTGCGTTTCACAGTTGCAATGCAGATGCCGTGTAATTATGATAACAAACAGAGGTTTAAAAGGTCAACAGTATTCATAACCCATTTTACTTAGCAAGAAAACAATATAGTACCAGATTTTATTCACTGGGAATTGGTTGGTTCAAGAAAGGTGGATAAGAGGATGGCCTACCTAAACAATAGGCCAATGAGAGGCTGGATGGCCTACCTAAAACACAGCTATGACTTAGTGGATATATGTATGTATGTATTTGTGTGTATATATATATACACACACACACACACACACACACATTACATACATACATATATGTATTTACACACACCACAATAATTGATAATTCACCACAATAAAAAAAA
>NW_015536624.1:1963292-1966736 GCF_001515605.1 Sinocyclocheilus anshuiensis | reverse complement strand
TATTTATAGTTTTTTTGTTTAATTTTATTTAAAAATATTTTTTATATTATTTTAGTTTTAGTATTTTTAGTACTTCAACTTACACTTATTTTATATCAGTTAGTTGCCAATGTGACATTTCTAATTTTCATTGTCCAATCAAATATATATATATATAGACAGACAGACAGACAAATATATATTTTTTTTGTATTTAATAATAAATATTTGTTTATATATATATATTTGTGTGTGTGTGTGTGTGTGTGTGTGTGTGTGTATTAATTTAATTTAATTTAATTTAATTTAATTGAAAAGTAAGTATGTAAAGGCAAACTTCTGTTGTTTTAACTGAAATGCAACATTATTTCAGTTACATCAGTTACAACAACATCATTATGTACATGCAACATTCTCCAGGTTCATATTCAGAGTAAATTGAAGAACTTATTCTGATTTTTATTTAAAGAAAATCCTGACCAGGGATGTACAGGACAGTGAATCATTGTAATAATACATTTAGCACTACTGGATAAAGGCTGAATGCTAGATAATAATGTTAAAATAAAATGTATTAATGTTAAAGTGAACCATGTCACATGATATACTGTACATTGTGCATCCACTATCTGAAACTCAATCCTAAAACGTTGATATTTAAGAGACGCTACAGTGCTTTCTCTCAACTTTAACAACATAAGAACCCCATGAGACAAACTCCACAGGTTAAAGCAAAAATACACAGTCTTAAGATGTCTTAAAAAAAACGCATCGACTCACGTTGAGCGAGTGCTGTCTAGGGAACGGCCTGAGGCCTTGTTTGATGTGTTTCCTCTATCCTTTTTAAGAGTAAAGGTCACTGGTTTTGCAGTCACCTGTTCAGGCCGACTATTTGTGTGTATATATATATACACACACACACACACACACACACATTACATACATACATATATGTATTTACACACACCACAATAATTGATAATTCACCACAATAAAAAAAATCACAATTTCATTTGCATTCTTTTTTAAATTTTATTAACATTAGGCTGAATGCTAGATAATAATGTTAAAATAAAATGTATTAATGTTAAAGTGAACCATGTCACATGATATACTGTACATTGTGCATCCACTATCTGAAACTCAATCCTAAAACGTTGATATTTAAGAGACGCTACAGTGCTTTCTCTCAACTTTAACAACATAAGAACCCCATGAGACAAACTCCACAGGTTAAAGCAAAAATACACAGTCTTAAGATGTCTTAAAAAAAACGCATCGACTCACGTTGAGCGAGTGCTGTCTAGGGAACGGCCTGAGGCCTTGTTTGATGTGTTTCCTCTATCCTTTTTAAGAGTAAAGGTCACTGGTTTTGCAGTCACCTGTTCAGGCCGACTGACATTCAAAGTTTTTCATAGCTTGTGGCTTTAAATGAAATCCCAGACTAAAAACCATCTATCCCTTATAAAAAAAAAAAAAAAAAGAAAAAGGCCCGCACTGTCTCTACAGAGAATTCACATCTTCCTGTAAGGTTTCTGGGTCTTCAGAAATGACATCAAAGTCCACATTTAACCTTTATCGCCGCAGGAAAAACGATGGGCTGGAATACTGTGTATGAGGCTTATGACGGCCGTCTACATGCCGTGATAAGGAGGAAAGTGGTAAGTGATGACACTGAGGAGGGGGAAGTGTCGCTGTCATAATGTGCAGTGGTAATTATCAGTCTTACTCTCTCAGGGCGCCGAGCCCACTGTATTTACATCATCTGCCCCAGGCATCTGCTGCAGCCTTGCGAGAGTATGAAATTGAGTTTATTTACGCCACCCACTCTTAGTACCGCACAATATCACTCATCACGATTCTCTGCAGGAAAATCACACACGCGGTGGGCCGAAGAGCGTCCAACAATCAGACGTGCTTTATGTGTTTAGATTGGATTGTGATGTAAATGATGGTCGTTTGATGTCTTTTAATCAACTTGTGCTGTTAACCTGCAGCAAGCTTCTGAATACAGGAATGGAAACAGCTGTAGCACGTGAAGCCTTTGGACTACAGGCGTCATTGTGGTCTCTTTTGGAAGAAGACTTTTGAGAGTTTGTTATGCATTAAAGTCATACAGAATAAATATATATATTTTTTATTGGCAATTTATTTGCATTATACGGAGCACCTAAGCCGGGGACATGATGGACAAAAATACAATGGGAGGAAAAATATGCTTTCCCCCAAGAAACTTTCTTGTACTTTATCTAATTTTACAAGTTTTCATTAAGTTTTCATTTTACAAGTTTTGCTAACAACATTTCTCTGAGATATTCAAAATGTTTGCAGGCAAACATAAAAGCATTGGCATGTCGTTTTTCATCCCACTTAATATTCAAAGTTATGCTATATAAACAACATTTCTAAGGGGAATGCACAACCTTTTGAGATTGAATTCAAAGTTTCTCAGAAAAATGTCAAATAGTTGTGGGCAAATGTAAAAGGTATATTGTTTTTCATCCCACTTCACATCAAAAGTTTTGCTATCAAACACAGTTTCTCAGGGAAATGCAAAATGTTTGTGAGTGAATGCAAAAATAGTGAAATCTAATTTTTCCTTGTAGCATTAGCATTAAAGATATTCAAGGGGGGTAAAAATCATAAATCTGCTCTTGTTTATGTGTAAATGGCATCAAAGTCTGACCATGTTGATAAGAAAGATTATTAGAGATTTCAAGCTATTAAAGACTATAAGATGTGTGTTGTGACCAATATATATATATTTTTTTTTTCTGTGATTAATCGCGATTAATGACACACTTCATGAATTAAGCATAGACCATTTATCTTGTTTCAAATGTTTATTTTGTCATCATTTGCTATATTCAGCAAAGTAAACCAAAAGATTGAAGGGTGATTCTCAAAAATCTGTATTTTCTGCAAGCTTTTTTCAAGATAAATTTAGATGACTTTCCAAAAAAGGACACTTAGAAACTCCAAAATGACACCAAAGAACCAAATGATATAAGGAGCCCATTTAAGCACATATGAAAGAAAAAAAAAAAAATCAGAATTGTATAGTATGTGTACAGTGCAACGCCAAAGAGCTTTTTTACATTTTAGAGAAGTCAAGTTGCGATACCGAACAGGACCACATGGAGATGCCAAAAAAAAACCTAAACCAATCGCCTGCTGACTGCATAAATCTACTACAGTACACGGATCCATTCAGAATAACTAAACACAGCAACATAAACATGACAAATCAAAACATTATCGTGAATGTGTGTGGAAACACCTGAATGTATGTAAATGTCTGTGCCTGTGCGTAAATACAATGTGCGATCACTGCGTCGAGCACTCATCCACGCATTATTATAACGGACTCACACGTGCTTACTGTATGACTCCTGTACACCACCGCAATTGTCTTTACCTTGATTGCAGTCTTCATCCATCAAAACTTTACTAGCGAGACTGGTT
>NW_015536624.1:1957269-1961169 GCF_001515605.1 Sinocyclocheilus anshuiensis | reverse complement strand
CAAAGAGCTTTAAGAGCTTTTTTACATTTTAGAGAAGTCAAGTTGCGATACCGAACAGGACCACATGGAGAAAAACCTAAACCAAGTTGCGATACCGAACAGGACCACATGGAGATGCCAAAAAAACTTAAACCAACCGCCTGCTGACTGCATATACTGTATCTACTACAGTACACGGATCCATTCAGAATAACTAAACACAGCAACATTATCGTGAATGTGTGTGGAAACAACATGAATGTACGGAAATTTCTGTGCCTGTGCATAAATACAATGTGTGATCAGTTGCATCAAGATACACGCTACACGCATTATTATAACAGACTCACGCATGCTTACTGTACTGTACGACTCCTGTACGCCTCGTCTTTACTCTTTACCTTGATTGCAGTCTTCATCCATCAAAACTTTACTAACGAGACACTGGTTATCCAGTCGAGAAAACATAGTTTGCATGTGTTGTGTTGACAGTCCGTTCAATCTGTACTTCACACAGCGCGACGTGCGAGAGCTCGCGCTCTTCAGAGACAATCACAGAATATGACAGAGCTCGTGTTTAAAAGCGAAACACACTGGAATAAATAATGCACTGAAAACACAACGCGAGTCTCTGTCTCTCTGCAATCTCTGATGTAATCAGCCTGGTTTCCTTTATATTAGCGCTGTTTTAGACTGATTGTTTGAATGCATTCGCTTACTGGACCATTGGACTGAAAACTTTCCCAGAGTTTAGCGGCTTAAAATTATTTGGGTCAGCTTTGTTCCAACTCGTTCTGGTGAAACAACCCAGTCCAAGCCTGCCCTGGGCTACTGTCCCAACAATGTCCGCATGCTGCAGCCGATCCTCAGCCTCCGTCAATGCTCTGCTGGCTGACCATTTACGGCCTGTCCTGACCACAATGCCTGCCTGTCGTACTCTTTCGTCCTTGCTGTCTCGCAGCATCATGGCCTGGCGTGTCTTTGCTGCCTTATACTCCTCGAGCACTGATGTCACCGGCAGCTGCAGCTTGCTGCCTGTGCTGTACAGGCCAATGGAGCAAAAACTTCTTGGGACACCTAGCCACCTCCTTAAATAGGTGTTCATCTTTCTCTCCAGTCTCTCTACAGTCGAGACAGGTACCTCATAAACAAGCAGAGGCCAGAGCAGTCTAGGAAGTACCCCATGTTGGTACCCCCAGGCCTTATATTTGCCGGGTAGGCCACTCTTCTCTAAGGATGTCATCCAGGTTTCTGCTTGGATAATCATCTCCCTCACACTCTGCTTATCATTGAGGTCTGCCCTATACCACTTCCCCAAGCTCTTCACTGGTCTCTCTTGGACCGTTATATATATATATATATATATATATATATATATATATACACACAAACACACACACTTGATTTTCCTTTCAGTTCAAATTCCAAAAATGTTCAGATCCCAAATCCCAACCTTTTCAACTTGGCCTCAGACTTCTGGATCCTGCTGTACAGTTCTACACATAAATATATGTCTACTACCTGCGTAAGCCACTGACAACAAGCTGTGTCGGTATATTTGCTGGCGGGAATCATCCACTGTAGATAATCTGCACAAATTAAGAGAAGATCTTGTGGAAAATCCAGAGTTTATCTCACAGCGAACGAGGGGATTAAACGCGGCAGCTTTGCAAATCCCAGCAGCTAGCCATTGTTTTCGATTAACCTTCATCAACAGAATAGCTTGAAGGAACACTTAAAAGACACTGATCTGCAGCCGAGGTCAAGAGAGAGGAAATAAGTGAACAGGTCCCTACGGAAAACACCAGAGAACATCCCTCCTCCTCTGAATGAGGAGACTGGGATGAAGACATTAGTTTGCAGGGGTTTGCAGAGTTTCAGTATAAAACGACCCATTCGATTTCTCTCTTTCTCTACAGACATTTTGAGTTCTCTATTTGTACTTGCCTGAAACAACGATCTCTGCATCTATGAAAATCTGTAGGCGTCCTGCACCATTCTGAAGTCATTCCGCTACACTGGGACTGGGTTGTGAGAGCCTGTGGTTTATCCGGTTATCAAAAGAACAGAAAACAGAAAATTAGCCCTAATTATATCACCCACCCGTCTGCAGCACAGACTCATTCCCCCACAAACTGGTAATTTGGCAGCGACACAACATCTCAGACAAAGAATGTGACTACAGGGATTTATATAAATGTTGTTGACATGTCAATTATACACAAACTGGATGATCTGGCTCTAAAATGCTCTTTAAATCAATTTTTAGCACATTTTGTCTCACATTGTATTACTTTTAAGGACGTGTTGTTTTAGAGTAAACATTGTTCTTTTCTGAAGGCTTCAACTACACAGTAGGCTTCACAATTATTACTTATTGGCAAAATGTGGTGAAAAAAAAAATTGATATGTAAGAAACATTATTACTCTGGAAATTTAATTTTAACCATTAGACAAGTGGCTTAGACACTGTTTATTAATTTGGCTCATGATGAACAAACCATTCTGACCATTTTTGTGAACCGGCTCAATTGATTCACTGAAAAGATCAGATTCAAAATAACTTTGTTTCACGAATCAGACTTGAAGCAAGAAGATTATCCGTAAATTAGTTTATTTCACATACAAAGCTATTGTATGACTTCAGAAGACTTGAAAATTATGCACAAGTCATATGGGCCACATGGTGGGGAAGTCGTGGCCTAATGGTTAAAGAGTCGGACTCGTAACCCAAAGGTTGTGGGTTCGAGTCTCGTACCGGCAGGGATTGTAGGTGGGGGGAGTGAATTTACAGCGCTCTCTCCACCTTCAATACCACGACTGAGGTGCCCTTGAGCAAGGCACTGAACCCCCAACTGCTCCCCGGGCACCGCAGCAAAAAATGGCTGCCCACTGCTCTGGGTGTGTGTTCACGGTGTGTGTGTGTTCACTGCTGTGTGTGTGCACTTTGGATGGGATAAATGCAGAGCACTAATTCCGAGTATGGGTCACCATACTTGGCCACATGTCACGTCACTTTTTTCACTTTTTTTATAAACCCTTAATGGTGCTTTTACTTCCTTTCTGAACTACCGTTCTATTCCTGCAGTCCAAGACAATTCTTATAACAAATTTCACTGAAGGTACCTTTTTTTTTTTGAACATGTGTAGGCTGCAGATCAGCACTCTCATTCACTAATAATTGCAAGTATTCTTCCAAAATTGTTATTTCTTTTAAAAATGTACTTTCTTACATGATTGGCTGCACTTTTATGCCCAGATTGAGCTGTACTGCACATCATTTTTGATTCTCTGAAGATTCTGAAGGACTGACTTATGCTTTTCTTTCTCTTTGAAAGAAATTACAACTTTCATTCCACAAGAATGCATTAACACTAAATTAATTAAATTTCTATTGATCAAATAATCCTGAAAAATGTATTCAGGTTTCCACAAAAATATTAAGCAGCACAACTGTTTTCAACATTGATAATAATAACATGTTTCTTGAGCACCAAATTATCATATTAGAATGATTTCTGAAGGATTCTGAAACTGAAGACTGGAGTAATGATGCTGAAAATGCAGCATTGCATCACAGGAATACATTTAATCTGAAATCATATTTAAATAGAAAACGGTTATTTTAAATAGGCAAGGCAAGGCAAGTTTATTTGTATAGCACATTTCATACACAATGGTAATTCAAAGTGCTTTACATAAAATAAAAGAAAACAATAATCACAACAATAAAACAAGGAATTTAAAAACTTTGAAAATGATTAAAAAAATTGATTTAAGAGGTTTAAAATTAATTTAAGAAAACGATTATACATAAAATATAGTGCAATCAGTTCGGACATCGCACAGTGCTCATTCAATAAATGCACAGCTAAACAGATGAGTTTTGAGTCTGCATTTAAATGTGACTAATGTTTTAGC
>NW_015536624.1:1946759-1957102 GCF_001515605.1 Sinocyclocheilus anshuiensis | reverse complement strand
TTTAAAACAGTTATAATTTCTTTTGTAGTTTTGTTTTCTGCATTATCTATGTGAATATTAAAATCCCCTGCAATAGCAAAACAGTCAAACTCTGAGGAAATCATTGATAGCATTTCTGTGAACTCTTCAACAAAGGCTTGAGAGTATTTTGGAGGCCTGTAAATAATGATAAACAGAATGCGTGGAGCACCTTTCAACACAATCCCTAGATATTCAAAAGACAAGTACTGACCAAATGACACTTGCTTGCATTGATAGACATTTTTAAATAGAGCAGCTACACCTCCACCTCTCCTAACAGTCCTGCAAACACTCATGAAAGTGAAGTTAGGAGGGGCTGTTTCATTGAGGACCGTTGCACTGCAGCTGTCTTCTAGCCATGTTTCATTTAGAAACATAAAATCCAGGTTGTTTGTGGTTATTAAGTCATTGATTAGAAATGATTTATTTGTATTAAATGAATGTTTAAAAATGCTAACTTGATGGCATTGCATTTTGTCTCAACAGCAATATTAGTTTGATGCATAACAGGCCGCAGATTAGATAAGTCAGCCGTACGGCTTAAGAAGGCCTTAGACTTTCTATCACGGATAAAACAGAAATAGAGAAAACTACAGGCACACTGGGTTCCCGCTTGTTCTGTAAACATTTGTGAATGTTGCTGCTATTATAGCGGGGACCCGACAGATATCATTGAGAGCTGTTATCAGTTGTTTTATTTAATAATATTGTAATAATATTGTGAAATAGTAATAATATTTCACAATATTACTGTTTTTGACTGTACTGTAGGGTTATTATAATTAACTAAAATTAAAACAAACATTTTTTGTTCCTTGAAAAATAAAATGTTATCAAATATATATAAAAATCTAAATAAAGTAAAATATAAAAATCTTTTATTTTTTAATTTTTATTAAATGTTATTTTATTTTAACTTTAAGTTGGCTCAAACTAAAATGCTATACAAATAAAGCATTATACACACACACACACATATACATATATATATATAAAGAGAGAGATAGATAGATAGATATATAGAACAATAAAAAATGACGAAAACAACAAAATTACTAAAACTCAAAATGAAAACAGAAAATATAAAAATTCAAACAAATTCAAAATATTAAAAACTATAATAGTATATCAATGATACTAAAACTGAAATGAAATGAATACATAAATATAAACACGTATACATATAAGCCAGTTTTCAAAAATGTGCAGTATACAACACAGCATATGGTGTAAAACACTGTATCCCACAATGCATTGCACCAGACATGACCTTTCATTTAAAGTGTGATGAACCAGTCAAAGGCAGTTTTTGAATAATTTGCAAAATAACTGTAATAAATACTCACCTTATTCGTTGTTTTTTTCAAGAGATATCTGGTTAGTGTTTTCAGCAAAAGTTTCTTCAGTGCACTAGAACAAAATACAAAAGAGAGAAACGGTCACAGCCTAACCAGCACATCACTGATTCAGTTCAACAGACTACATGTCCTGTTCTTGACTTCAGTGGCCTCAAATTATTCATACTACAATTGTCTTTATCTTTTAAAATCTTTTGAACTCCACAATGTAAAAAAAAATAAAAAAATAGCATCATGCATTTCTTTGGAACTTCATCGATCTCTCTCAAAAAGTTAATCTACAAGTTCTGCATGCATGATTGAGCTCATCCAACATATTTTAGAAAGGATAATTAGACTGCATTTTCCACAGAGCACATTATGTCTCCTCCATCTTCAGTTTCACTTAATTGACTTTTAAAGATGCTGTTCAGGTTCTTTGTGGAGCGTCTGGTCACTGTGAACTTAAGCATGCCCTTCATTTCTACTTTTGTGTTTTACAAGAAAATAACAGCATATAACTTTGAAACAACATGAGGGAGAGTGAATAATGAAAGAATGTTTATTGAGTGAATTGTTCCTGCAGCTTGTGTTTAATGAAGCTTAAAAAGTTCACCCGCTGATTTGATATCATGCAGCGCAACGTGTTCATTGTTAAGTTTCTTGAGAGAACTTCTTTAAATTTGGAACCTCCTAAAAGAGGTTGATTCGATTTTCCGTGATCTTGCATGCAGCAAGGTGCAAACACAAGATGCGGAAGTGATGCGTCTACAAAGCAAACAGGAATGACTCAATTCTTAAGGTTCATGGCCCACTGAAACCGTACGCCCATGTGTGGAGGATGAATCTGTTCCTCCTCTCATTGCTTTTGATCCAAAAATAAAATCAAAAACGCCACAACTCCTACAGAACTACATACCAGCCAAACGGTTCATATAGTCGTGTATCCAGACCAGCTGAGAGAGATGTGCATTTGAACTCCAGTGTTCCAAAAAAGCCAGAACGCCCACTCGCAAACTGGAGAGGTTCATAGTTCTCTTTTTAGATGTAAAACGCACATTCACAGTCATTTACTGTCCATGCATATACAAATAATATTAAACGGCATAGCTAAACACACAGATAACTCTACAAAGCCTCTTCAGGTGCATCTCGCATAATGTCCGGGTCAAATTTTAGCCCAAAATCTACATCAATAATATGATATTATACATATAATAATAATAATCATCATAATAATAATATATATTTTACTTTTATAAAAAATAAAATAAAAATTAATCCTCTTTTAGGTCCTTTAAAATAATGGAATAATAATGCAATTCAAAGAAATCGTAATGGTCCTAAAAACAGGCCTCCTTAAGTAGAACATACATTTCTTTATGATTTTGGCGTGAAAAATTACTCTGGCGACATGCTTGACAGGTTTTGTGAGATTCACCCTTTGCTCCTATAAGTCAGACTCATCTGTATCCCGTCTTCTGCTTCCACTCAAACCCTCCTGCGAGTCTCACAGGACAGACTGATGAGTTGCTGCTGGTCGGGGGTGATTATTTTGGGGCTTAAAGTAGCTGAGCAGGCAGCACAGGAGCTCACGAGTGTCAGAAAGCGTCTCGTCCTGATGCCCATCACAGCCGCTGCTGGGGTGACATGAACCTAACAGATGGTTCATCAGTGTCACCTCGTAACTCCGGAGCGGAGCGTGAGGAAGCAGGCGACGGCAGACACCTAGAGAGCTGGAGGAATGAACGCCCAGGGATCACGATGCCACCAAATGCCATTAACCTTCACTGAGTGTACGGACAAAAAAAAGCAGGGGAATCCATCTGTCAACCCAATAAGCAGCAGCTTTTTTGTCTGTAAACTACAGAAAAGGCACCATTCATCCACTGGACAAATTAAAAACACTCATTTAAAACTGATACATTCTCTCAAAATAACATGAGTGGTTTTTGCCCGTGCAAAACTCACATTCACAATACTAAAGTGGGTGGTTGCCAGTGTGTTGCTGTATGGTTGATAAGGTGTTCTGAGGGATTTATAGCTTGTTGCTATGTGGTTTGCTAAAGTGTTCTGAAGTGTTTTAGCTAGCTGTTATGCAGTTACTAAGGTTTTCAGAGGTTTTTTAGCTTGTTGCTATACAGTTACTAAGGTTCTCTGAGTGTTTTAGTTTGTTGTTACTGTAAGTGGTTGCTAAGGTGCTCTGAGTGTTTTAGCTTGTTGCTATGCAACAACTAAGGGGTTATTAAGGTGTTCTGAGTGTTTTTAGCTTGTTGCTATTGTTGCTAAGGTTTTCTGAGTGTTTTAGAATGTTACTGTATGTGGTTGCTAAGGCACTCTGCAGCTAAGCAACTAAGGTGTTCTGAGTGTGTTAGCTTGTTGCTATGCAGCAACTAAGGTGTTCTGAGTGTTTTTAGCTTGTTACTATGCAGTTACTAAGGTTTTCAGAGTGTTTTAGCTTGTTGTCACTGTATGTAGTTGCTAAGGTTCTCTGAGTGTTTCTAGCTTGTTGCTATGCAGTTACTAAGGTGTTCAGAAAGTTTTTATTTAGCAGTTTCTAAGAGGTTCTGAGTGTTTTTGCTTGTTGTTTCGTTGGAACCAGTGTTGTGATTGTTTTTAACTTGTTGCTATGCATTTACTAAAGTGTTGTGATTGTATTCAACTTGTTGCTTTGCAGTTACTAAGGGGGCTGTAATTGTTTTTACTACACATTTAGTAATGTACTGTGATTGTTTTCAACATGCTGCTATTGTGCACCAGTGTGTTCTGAGTGTTTTTGCCATGCTGTTTCTAAGGTGTTTTAGCTTGTTGCTATGTGTCATGCTATGTTTTTTACAGTCCGCTTAGAAAAAGTTTTATATACAAAATGTCAGGTTACAGCCTCTTTTTATGGCACATAAAAGCTAAATTACCTATGACTGGCTGCTTTACATGTCGGTCAGATGGTATTTTTAAATTCTTGGCCAGAATGCAATGTTTTATAGCCAACAGTATGACTGATTAATAAACAACAAGTCATATTAGTTAAATTATTAATTTCTGTAATACAAATAATTCTAGAGTGCAGAACAGTACCGTCATAAATTGTAGCTCTATATGATAACAAGGTTACATCATTATGATGCCATATTTAGGTCATTTGAAACACACTATGCTAGCAGCTAAACAGCGCTAGAATATGCAGACACACTATTTGAAATAAAAGCAACATTTCTCCTCAGAGACAGAGGTGAGGACAGCGAGCCAGGTCTGGGAAAATTGGCTGGAATTGATCACCTGGCTCCGCTAGCGCTGTCATATATTTCTATTAATCCCAATTTGCTGTCTTCTGTCAAGGCAGACAAATGTTCCATTTATCTCAGTTCTGTTTCTGCTCTTCAGACGCACATGGTGAGTGAGTTATATAGATGCATTAAGACCGACTCCTTGCATGCAGTAAGAGTGAAGCGACACAAGAATATAATGTACATTAATTGCTCATTATTTCAGTGCTGCCAGACATTGTGAAGGATTAACTTTTATCCAAGATGGAGTATGGTTATTTTTTTTTACATTACCTAAACCTACCCCTTTCTCAGCATATATTCCATTCATACGGTTTGTGTTGCTATAATGACTGTACTGCACATTATTGCACTTATCGCATGGCTACTTAAATCAATATTTCATGTTAATTTATTTATTTATTGAGTCCTAATTATTTTATCACGTGTGAAGAAAGAGAGCATAACATATTATGTAATTTATACATAAATATTTAACCGGATAATTTCCTGACTGTCCAATCAGAATCAAGTATTCATGTGAGCCGTTTAATAATCCTGATTACATCGATATGAATGCAACATCCAGATCCATTTAGCCTCTCTGTGTGTTTAACACAATTATTTTATGAAGCTATCAGCATTTGAACTATGAATAATATAATAAACAATTTAAAAGGGCAAGTAGGGATATAATATAAAGCATATCTGCTTATGTCTACTGCTTGAAAATGAAGGTTGTCAGGATTTTAGGTTTGTAGGTTAGGCCGGGCTGGTATCCAACAGGATTGAGGGATTTCTCTTAACTAGATTGTGCTTCACTATAGGGTACAAGTAATGAGCTGGCTTAGCATGATTAAATAAGATAAAGCTCTCGTTTTGGGACATAGACTGGCGGGACGTGTCCTTACTGTGCCCCTACAAAAATACAGCTGAATACAACATGCACAGCCTCAAACATAAACAGAGAAAACAATGTCTGTGTAGCAGGTGTGTTTCATTTTCAAGTGTTATGACCCACGCTCAGACTGACAGGTCACAACAACAGAACAGAAACAAAAGAAAAGAAACTAGCCTCAAAATAACTTTGGTGTTGGTACAGAGCTACATAAGACTCTACTCAAAGTAAACATATCAAGTGCCACCGGAGATTGGGTTAAAAGATGAGAGATAAGAAAAACTTAGGGAGAATATGGGAAATAAGGCCGTAGGTTCAAGCCTCTGTTACTAATTTGAAAACATCAATTTATAACTAGTAATGAAGGAACGTTGAGTTGCTTCATTGAAAGCTTATTGCATTACTGTCTTATAAAATGGTTAGTTCCAGTTCTTGGTTCTGATTGGTCAGCAGCTGTGTTTTATTTACGATAAAGCACAGCTATGACCACTTCACCCAACGGTTCTGGGTATCACTGCGCAACATAAACTTACAATAATATTTTTGTGTACATGAGGAAAAATAAGTTTGAAATGCTTGTTAGCAGTCAAAAATTTAATCTCTATGGAAATACGATGCATACATAATTAAATATTACATTTAAATATGTAAATAGACTGTGTCTAAAATTATTTAGAGGCAATAAAAATACTCATACAAAATTAATTAAAAAAAAATGTCTTTGATATTTATGGATTTTAATTCATATTTTTGTTGCATCAAGTGACGGAGTGATGCATAAAAAAATGTGCCGATTAGACTTCAAGTGCATCATTTTGGTTTCAGGCTACAGAAGTTCTAGTAAGTCATTTATTCACGCTCTCTTAAAACACAGGCAAGTGTAAATATCAATATCATTGTATTAAAGGAATACAGTCAGAAAAAATCACGAGCTCACTGATATATGCTAACACCTTAATAAGGTTCCATTTATTAACATTACTTAAAAGTAGTTAAAACTGTAACAAATGCATTGCTCATTGATAGTTAATGCATTAACTAATGCTAATTAAAGAAACCTTATTGTAAAGTGTTATCGGTATATATCTATCTGCCGTAAACTTATGCCTTATCTAAACATATGTAATAGTGCAGCTATCAGATATTCAGTAGGGCTGGGTTTTGACACAAATTTCACGATTCAAATCGATTCGATTCTCATTCACAAGCTTGCGATTCGATTCGATTCAATATCGATTATTTTGGATATATATCAGGTACAGTACATGCCAAATTTTCTCAAGGAAAAAAAAAACTCAACTAATGCTGTAAAATATACATGAGAGTCAGCTACATTACTATAACGTTGAAGGTTAAAATTGTCTGATTTGTTAAAATTACACTTAATGAATTTTTACCCAGCCCTAATATTCAGTATAGTAGTACTAGGATTCGTTAAAACTCACAGATTGCTGGTGTAACTGGCTCCTGGTGAGTGGATCATCAAAAAAAAAAAAAAACCTTTCCAACTGCAGCAAAGATGGCAGCATGCAGGCTGTGTAATTCCACCAGCCAAGCAGCAGCCGCCGAAATGAATGGTAATGCTAACGGACAGCTTTCTGCAGGTATATTAGAATTCCTCAACTTAATCATCCAGCTGCACTGCCATCTCAAAGTCCAATTGACTTTTAAAACCTTGCCATTATAGTAACACAGCTGCCAGTAATTGGTAGTAATCATTAGAGAGCGGTGTGTATATGGCAACTATAGTGTTCGTTTCTCCATTATCCACAGGCCGACAACAAAAACTATGAAAGAAAATTATAGCCAAGTAACAGTAACTACTTCACTTACTAATTTTAAGGCGACCCTGGAGAAATCTGGCCTGAGGTTAGATGTCTTGCATAAAGGCACATGAGCTGGATCGCTCCTGGATTATTATCGATTTGGGGCTGAAACGACAACATTTATGTCATCAACCTATATATTTAAAAGCAACATCAGCTTGTTCGTATTCATATGCAGTTTTTGCATTGTTCAATTAGATACTGAAAAGTTCAACATCAACGTACTGACAGTATCCAACATAAGCATATTTATGCATGTACATACAACATGCAAAGGTACTTTAATTTCTTACACTGATGAGAATTTAATTTATTAATACTAAGAGTGTAAATTACTAATTAGCCCCCTCTGGGTCAGTGTTGTTGTGCATCGAACTTGGAAGTATTAAAAAGTGTTTTCTGTAAAATTAAATTAAATTAAACTAAATGTATAAATAAATAAATAAATAATTGGCCATTAGAAATGTTTGGCAACTAACTTAATGCATTTGAAGTTTACGTACTTTATTGTTTTTTAATTAAAACAATAAATTGCAGCTAAATAGAAATATAACAAAATAATCAAATAATAATAAAACTGACAAAAGCACAAACAGATCACTACAACTAAAATTATCATGAAAATTAAAATAAAATATATAACATTTAGTAGATAATATAATATTAAAATATAATATATAATAATAATATAATATAATATAATATAATAGTAAAAAGTGAATTCTAAATATTTATAAATGCTAAAATAGTAGTATATAAATAATAAGAAAATAATAAAAAGGTCTCTCTTGGAAGTGTCTCCAGTCTTGTTATGCAACTGTTTCTGAACACTGAACACCACAATTTTCACAAAACGATACATGATTTCAATGATCTGTACATTTCTAAAGCTGCATGCGAAAAAGTCCTCCAATTTGAAATGCTGCCAATAAATTGATATGATACATATCAATATAACATACATGGACACTCGAATATGAATGTGATCCCCCTAAAACCAGCACTATGATTATATTAAGGCAGACTGGTGGGTCTTATAGACTTTATTTAGAATCTATATATGAATATGTGAGAGAATGTGACTATTGTCTAATATTAGACGTTATTAGACAATAAACAAATATTAGGAAACGTCATTTAACCAGAGATTTCACAGTTTAGTGTTGATTATAGTGTCACTAGAACTAAACATCTACCATTTGACTCTAAATCTTTAACTAGTGAATTCTGCTAGCAATAAATGATCATTCCTACATATTTTGCTTCCTATTTACTAAACTGAACTATTTTTCTCTCTATTCATGCACTTTTATGAATCCATAGTTCAAACTCAGGGAGAACAAGTGAGCTGTCATGAAAAAGAACGGTTTGGATTAATGGTGTCCAGTTATATTTAACTTTTTACATCTCATCACTGAGTAACACATTATTCATGGTGCAATTGTACACACCAAATGCCTCAGTGGCTCTTGTACAGAGAGAAAATTCCATTAAAATGCTAATTTAAATGCTGTCTGATGTAATATTTAGGTTCATATTCGTCATACGGCTGGTGAACCAGAAGGTTAGCTAGCACACGCCAGCTCATGCCAATGAATTTGGCTCGGCATCAGTTATTTAGAAGTACACAAAACTCCTGAAATACCAGTTGGATTCCCTCATTATGTTCAGCATACATGCGGTCAATATGCTGCCCAATATTCCTATTACTGTTGTGCATTTATAAAACGGACGGTTCCCGCTCAGTCTTATTAAGTAAACCGCTTTCAAAGCTACTGTAAATTATGCACACATGTGCCCACACATCAGCTGAATACTATATAAATACGGCAACCACAAACAGCTACTGAACTACTTGTCTGAATAATTGTTTATTCCATTTAATTTGCTTTTTACAGTGCTTATAGCCATCTCGATGAAAGGATTACTGTACAGTGATTTTACTAATGTAAAAGGTACTGAGGCTTTGTATCGTGCCTAACAACAGCTCTTTACCATGGTAAAATCACACCCTTTAATGACTTTTTGCTTTATTTATACATGCAAATCTGACATCCACTGCTATTTCTGCAGCTTAAGTTGAGTTTCCATCAGTGTCAGAGTATTTAATCATCATCTGCATTCAAAAGTAATCAGAAATGTTACATAGAAACTGATTAGACATCAGTGAGGTTGTTGATGAGCACAATTGCATTCACTCGCTGATATCAATGCTATAATGAGGACCGGCAATGAAATAGCAATTATTGTAAGAATTACAATAATTAGCAGAAAAACAAACCTTAAAGACAACAGATAAACAATGTTATTGGTTATGCAATTTTCTCTTACAATAAGAACGTCTTCAGATCTGCATCAGTACCATTAATCGTCTTGATCTTCGGGTAAACGTTGTTTGTGAACATGAAGGCGTGGCAGAGAGATCAAAGCCTGGAGAGGAAGATTCAAATGATGTTAAGTACAATATTCATCTGATACATTTAAAAGGAAGATATAGAGAGAAACTATAGTATTTCTGTTCTGCAGGCAGGGTTTAAATTGGGCCGAGGCCGTCCGGGGCTGTGTCCCGGCACATAGACTGTATATTATGCATCTGTTGCTGAGGCGAGGCTCATAAATGCAGTTAGTTAGGTAACATCAAACAACGTTTTCACCATTACGACTGTTTAATAGTTCTACAAACAGTTCAATAAGCAAATACAATAATATTAGGTCACTTTCATTTTAGGCGGAAACACAGCGCACCTCACAGCAAACAGACGATTCATTGCTGATTGAATCCGTGTCAAAGTGTCATTAGCCCACGCATAAACATCTGATGAATCTACTGTTTGAACGAATTGTTTGAATGAATGACTCAATGACTCACTCATTAAACACTACTGGCACTGGCGTTTTAATTTCGTTGAAAAGTATAATTTCCACCATCATTTCTTGTTTGCATATTCAAAAATATTTAAAAGTATCTCATAATATTATTTAATGCAGTTGTATTTTT
>NW_015536624.1:1923023-1946218 GCF_001515605.1 Sinocyclocheilus anshuiensis | reverse complement strand
CACACACATATATATATATATATATATATATATATATATATATATACGCTCCATACCATAGACATACCCCCCCACAAACACACACAAAGCAAATCCCTGAACATATGTACCAGAAACACTCCACAGATCATTGCTGAATGGACTGATGTTTTTCTGTGTGAAGGGAACACTGCAGCCGCAGATATTTCTGTAAATATGATGAAACATAGTATATAGTAACATAGTAATGTCTTAAATATTTGAAAGGCAAACAGCTGCACTTGAGCCATTATGTTTGGTGTTTGGCTGGCTGGAAAACTATGCAGATATTACCGTTCAAAAGGTTTTAGGTCAGTAAAGCCCTGCTTACACCTGGAATTAAGGTGAAAGAGACACACATTCCCATTTACACGTGGTGTTTTACTCCATCTTGTTCCCAAAACATTTTAAAGGTTCTTACTGATCCCTTTCGAATGGTAGTGTATAAACATATTTTCTGAAGAAGAAAAAAACCTTGCTACAAGCATGCAATTTCAGATTGTTCATGTAAGACAAGCTATTTGCACATTTAATAACAGTGGTAAAGGTTTATTGTAATCCCTCACCTTTAGTATAAGCCATAGTAATATTGATGTTTGCCCTAGCAAACTATATGTAAAGAGATCAGATTCAGCTTTAAGCTTACCTCACAATGAATATCTGGGGATAGACTTCAGACAGAGTTAATTAATCTTTTATGGTATCATGAGAATATCTAAGCCATTTTCGAATATTTTTACAGGTATTACCTGTTCGTGCAGATCTCAGATGAGTTAAAGTGAACCATCCATTGAGGAAAGCCAGTTCTCAATCAGCACAACAGGGCAACTCACTGAGTTTAACCCAGACTGTGTTCAGGGAAGGGATGCAATCCGCTACATCAGTAATGACCTGGTCACACACAAAAAACACATGCATCATGTGGAAATATGTTCTATAATGTGCAGGATCTTCAAATCACACCAATTCCATTTCACACAGCGTATAGCCATCATGAATAAAAGATGCACAAAGATTCAAGTAATCAGATTCCATGCACCAGCGTGTCTTTTGTGTGGCGACTTGTCGGAGTCTTTCTGCATGAGGTGAATCCTCAGCGCGTAGTTTAACACTTGTTTTGTCAAGATAATGAGGGCATTTTACATCCAACACCCATATTATCTGCAGTCATTAAGCTAATATAGGCATAGACTGTATTTTGGTCTGCGGTATTACGATTGATATTCTGGAAATGTGACGATTATATAATATGTCACAGAATCATGTCTATTGGATCCTTTGGGGCAAATTCACTAAAACAACAATTTAAATTATGTCATTGACATTAATTTCAGTGCAAATACAGCTCAAGTTCATGTAAATTAGGGTTATTTTATATCTAAAATATGGTCATGCAGAAAAAGGCATAAATATGTGCTTTATAAGGACTAATAAACAGCCAAATCATTCATTCATTTTTTTTTTTTTTGTAAAAATAACAATCACAAGTATTAAGGTGATACGTATCCCAGTATCTTTCTTAAATAAGGCATATACTTTAATATATATGCATAAACGTATTTTATATCACAGACAAGTTAAAAATATGTAGCATTATGAATATTTTAATAACAACAAAACACTTTACTAGTTGTTTTAAAACATAAGTGGAAGCACAAATTTGCCTTCTTTGTTTTGGGCAAGGTTATTTGTGCAAAAGTAATCTAGCCCAAAAGAAAGATAAAAATAACTAGAAATACTGCTTTTGTTGCTTTGTTTTTGTTCATTTGATTTTTATTGCAGTAGACTAATAATTAGGCCGTGTAGTGTTTAAAGGGGTCATAGGATGCTACATACACTTTTACAAGTTGTTGAAACTGAAATGTGTGTTGGCAGTGTATGTACACAACCACCCTATAATGAGTAAAATCCACCCAGTCGTTTTTTTTTTTTTTTATCTACTAAAATCTTTACCCCTTTCTCAAATCAAGCCGTTCTCAGTTTCTTGTCTGTGTGCCCTGAGTGAGCTGTCATCAGTCCGCCATTGTTTCACCGCCGGAGCATATGTAGACAAGAATGACTCCTAAGCGATTGAGGTGCTCTGTTGTTGGATGTAATAATGAACATAGCAGTCGTCATTTACTCCCGACATCTGAGCCGCTGAAGACGCAGTGGATTACCTTTGTTTTTGAAGGGAATGCGACCCCGATCTATCTAAATGAGTTTATGTTCGCGCGAATCATTCGTGATCCAGCTTCGCCTACAGAAGAAGTGAGCATATATTTTTTTAATGAATTTGCAAATCGCCTTTCCTAATAATGTGCTAATTAGCAAGTTTCACGATGAATGCAGCTAAAGTAAACAGTCCCTCAGAGAGCGGCTCGGAAGAGAGGGGCGGGGTCAGCAGAGCTCATTAACATTTAAAGGAAAATGCTACAAAACGCCTTGTTCTGAAAAGAGCTGTTTTTGACAGGGTACAGAAGGAGTTTTTTTAAACTATCATTGAGCAATTTTAACTAAACTATGTTACAGACTTTTCATTAAGACCCTAAAGAATCATATCAACTTGTGGAAAATGGACATCCAAAAAAAAAAAGTAATTAAAAATAATTTGTTGTAAAAATCGATATTAATGTTAATAGTCATTATCGCTCAGTACAACATTTTTGGGTATGTTTTTTTTTTCACTTCACCTGATGTGCAAATAAATAATGCTTAGTTCTTTATGAATGCTTCCCATGTTTAAAGAGTTGCCAATAAAATAGTATAGATAATTTCAACACAATTCAAAAGGTATCAATCAATTTCAATCAAAACGTATCACTCAAATCTGCATGCATTTGCGCGTGTGTGGATTTACCTGGTCCAGATGAGTCTGACAGCAGGGAAAAGAGAAGATAAAACCAAGAGTCAAGGACGAGCGTTTCATTCCCATATACTCCAGGAAGTCACGCTTCACTCAGAGAGAACTGTATTGTCTGAAAGGAAAACAATGTTTCTGTAAACTGAGGGAAGGTTGAGATCTTGCACTTTAACATATTCAGCAGGATATTCAAAAGCATAGAAATGCGTGATTGCATGACTGATTATTTAATTAGAAAAGCATCACAACAGTAGCAGGTTGAATTACTACATCTTCGCTATATTCATTAGTAGTAATAACAATATCAGACAATTTTAACACAGATTTATCGCTGCATTAATCTAGCCCAGCAAAGGGCAACCAGATCGTAAACTCAAATTGACAAGATGCTAATAGAATAATGAATTTATAAGGTCATTCAGCTTTACGTATGGCCATTAATAAGCAACCATAACAACTATGCATTCATCTGTCATTTCAAGGACTTTTAAGTGGCCATGCATTTAAAAAAAAAAGTGAAAACCATGTGATGTGTGGTGTTGCACAGGGACACTCTTAAAAATGCCTTTGAAGACATGCGAACAGTTTGTGAGAATGGGAAAGTAATCACTGAGAGGGAAGACTGCATACCAAAAGAGCACATCTAGATCTTGATCTAGATCCGGTTGCCATACCAACAGCTGGACTAACGTCATGAGGGGAGACTTTGTTTTCAGAGATCTGAAACAATTTATTGGACATGGGATTTCAAAGCAGGGCTGTTGATATATAAAATTATTTATAAAAAAAAACCATCTCAAACGTTTGTATAGATTCACAAATCTGATTATAAAATAGATTTATGTTGACTACAGGATAGTGATATACTTTCAATATAACATGAAATAAAACAAACAATATATTTACTTTTTTACATTTTTACTCGTCTGTCAAAAGTAATGCAATGATCTCCATTTTCTTTGCAGATATTGATAAAAGTGACTCCTGTTTGAAAGAAGTGAATATCAAAGACAAGTTGTGATTGAGAAGCCTAAATGAAGAATAGTGAAAATGAGCAGATATAAAAGTGTCTGAGGTGTCGAGTGAACTCGGTTATCGATTTATTGTGACTGTGGCCTGTATTATAGATTCACAGATGCATTGTCCCTTTCCACAGTAGAGGAGAATATTTCTTTAACAATTAACCTTGACATTCTCTAACAGGCCCTGAAACAGATCTCTATGAACCACTGGTTTTATAATATCATCATAGAGTACGTTCAAATCTTGTTGAGCTATTTCTGACCTTCAATCTTAAGTCATTTTAATCATTTTGTCAGGAGAAGGAATAATGTGATTTGGTGTTTTGTGATTTGATAAGCATTACAGTTATTATGTTATCATTGAGGTTCATTGATGGGGCAGCAAGCTTGTTTCTCTCTAGGTCATCAGGTACATCGATGTATACTCTTTTTAAAGTCTATTTGCAATAATAACCCAATATAATACTCAAAATATATCAGTGAATTTGCATTGCAATGAGGTTTATAATACCAGGAGAAAGATATACATTAGCATAACCTTCTCAATTGCACTCGCAATGCAGGACGGAAAATAAGTATAGATAGATAGATAGATAGATAGATAGATAGATAGATATGCACTAGTAATACGTTTACAATAATATAAAAAAAAAATACAATGTACATGTTTCTCGGGAAAAAAACTAACAAACAAACTTTTTGTCAAAATAAGTGACAACTTCCATTTACTTTTTCCAAAGCACCACAAAGACAAATTCTACTTTTCCTAACTAAATCAATTAACAAACTCAACTATTAAAAGCTGATCATTACTGATTAGGGTTGCAAGGAAAATGATTGGCGGACAATTTCCCGGTAATTTTCTAGAAACTTTCCAGGATTTTTTTTTGTTTTTTAAAGTCTCTTTAAATTTTCCATCCCTTTGTGACCCTATTACTGATCACAGATTATTGTATTTTTCTTTGGATAGATAGATAGATAGATAGATAGATAGAAAAAGCTGATCATTACTGATTAGGGTTGCAAGGAAAATGATTGGCGGACAATTTCCCGGTAATTTTCTAGAAACTTTCCAGGATTTTTTTTTGTTTTTTAAAGTCTCTTTAAATTTTCCATCCCTTTGTGACCCTATTACTGATCACAGATTATTGTATTTTTCTTTGGATAGATAGATAGATAGATAGATAGATAGATAGATAGATAGATAGAGTCATACATAAACAAATTCTATAGCCTATAACGAACAGTCCTCATTTTTAAAAGGGGGATTTTTTTAGCTGTGTTTTTATATAGATAGATAGATAGATAGATAGATTCATACATAAACAAATTCTATAGCCTATAACGAACAGTCCTCATTTTTAAAAAGGGTATTTTTTTTTAGCTGTTTTTATATGTTTCTTTTGTTTCTTTGTTTCTTTTTTTTTTGAGCAATTGAATGATTTCCCTGTGGCTATTTATGCATACATCAATTAGTGTTACAAAGGGGTTTGTGTGATGCACAGAATTCCCAGAAGTCATTTATAATATTGACTGACCAATCAGATCATACTGAAAACAGGTGTAATATTGGCAACAAAAAACAAACAGATGGCCTTTCACGAGCATGAAATGGATTAATAATTGTCAAACTATGTACCTCAGACTCAACACCACCGAAGATCAAAAAGCCAATGCTGGAGAGCCACGCTGTCAGTTTTATAGCTCACATGTTATACAATTACATGTTGGACATGAATGGATTCCTGAGGAGCATTGCAAACCAGGCAGCTGCAGTATATGTTCAATCCACCCTATGGTGCCGGTGCAACCTGGAGTCAAATAGTTCGCAATTTCATATTAAAATGATTGCAATAAATAGCAGAGTAAATATTCTCTGCCATTATAGATGAAGCAGGTTTTTAAACTAGCAAAAAGAACTAGGAGAGAATTGCATAGCAAAGTAATATGTAATCATGATCAATAGTAATTATGATGCTTGCCTTAAGCATTACTGAAAACACTATGATAAATGACTATAAAGAAAAGTGTGGAAGTTTGTTTCCTCCATGGGATAAGAAAACAAATTAAATTAAATTGCAATTTCAACTTTTTTTCTCAGAATTATGAGTTTATATCTCACAATTCAAACTGTTTCTCTCAATTCTGAGTTTACATTGCGCAATTAAGATTTTTATTTCTCTGAATTCTGAATTTATATTTCTGAATTCTGACTTTTTTCTCAGAATTCTGAATTTAGATATCTGAATTCTGACTTTTTTCTCAGAATTCTGAGTTTACATCATGCAGTTCTGAATTTTTTCTCTGAATTCAGAATTTACATTGAGCAATTTTGACTTTTTCACAGCATTCTCGTTTACATTGTGCAAATATGACTTTCTCTCAGAATTCTGAGTTTATATCTCGTAATTCTGACTTTTTTCTCAGAATTCTGAGTTTACATTACACAATATGGACTTATTTTTTCAGAATTGCAAGAAACAAAGTGCAAATAGCAATATATAAATTTAGAATTAAAAAAATTCTAAGAATATTTTTTTTTTTTTGGATACACTTCCATAAAAAATTGCCTTGGTTGCTCATACAACTAATGTGGTCATATCCTATATAAGAACATTTATTAGGCCAGTTTCTTCTCTGTTACTATATATAAATAAAACGGAAATAAACCCAAAACTAGTGATTCAAGAGATCTCTTGCATTATAGTGAAATAACTTTTATATGAAATAGTGAAAGAACTGTTTTATGAAAACAGTAAAGATTAAGGCCTGAGCTTTACACTACCCCAAAATGACCACAAATCATTTAAAACCATATGGCTTGTGCTTTGAGATCTGCAGAAAGCATCAAAAGCAGCTTTAAAGCTGAGGCTTATCCCCAATAATATGGTTGATCCTCTACGTATGGTCCAAGCAGATTCATAACTCCCCATTTCATCTCCCTGCATGATAGACAAAACATGATCGCAAGCCTCTCTACTCATGTCAGTATCATAGATCAGATCATATGACATCTAAGACTGATCTGGTAGAACTGAAATCTATGTTTAGTAGCGGAAAAGTACAAAATGCCATAGTTCATCAATAGTTCATTGTCTTGTGATTGTCCATTTTTGAAAATGTACATAAAGCATCAGTAGTAGTATGATTTAGTGTTGATGTTGCCTTTCAAATGCTTTTGTGCATAATAACTACAAATGAATTGAGTTATGCAGATGCTTTTTGACATGCACATTGCATTACAAAAATAAAGATAACATCTCATTTGGTTCCTGAAGCAGAAACAGGAATATGTTTTTAATAAACGCATCATCTACAGTTTGGCTTTGTCACTCATCATCTGATGAGCTGTCTTCACAGACTACAAAAAGAGTTTGGAGAAACCTCAGACAGGTTTGTGAGCTGCTCTCAGCTTCCATATGAGGTAAAAAATTTTGTAGCAAGACGCTCTGTCATTTTGTTTGACATTTAGATCACTTTCTTAAAGTTTAATTTAAGACGGACATGATTTTTGTGCCATGCCTCTATGTGCATTACAAATAACATGATTAAATAATTAATCTTCTTCTTTCTAATCTTCCTCTTAAGTTTAATCTTGGTTAGTTACTTCTTATTATCAGATGAATCTAGGTCAAGTACATGAAATGGGTTTATCCTGAGTTTTTGGAAAGAGTGGGAAGATTTGGATATTCAGAATTATTCATATTCATAATGCAGGCCAGAGAAATAATCCAATTAATTTAGCAGCAACTGATCCATACATAAAGGACACATACTATATTTCAACCAATTTGAATGTACCATTAAATAAAGCAAAATAAGCTTTGAAACTTGCACTTGTATTTGAATTATTAATAGCATAGAAAATAAAATAATACAATTTCTGAAAATATAACCTGGGCATCAGAGTAAACAAAATACAAACAAACAATAAATAAATAAATTTAAATGTTAAAATGTAAAATTTGTTAAATTTTATGTGGGTAAAAAAGGGTAAAAAAATAAAATAAATAAAAATAAAATAAAATAAAATAAAATAAAATAAAATAAAATAAAAGATTGTTTCCCTCACAAACAATCTGGGAAATAAATAAATAAATAAATATTAATAACTAAATATATTATAATTTGATTACCAGTAAAAACGGATATACTTACTCTTTATGATGACTATTTTCATAAAGAGTAAAATTTTTTTTTTTTTCTGAATAGACAGATTGTTTTAAATAATACATTTATAAAAAGATAAGAGCCTCATTGAAAAAAGCAGTCAGGAAAGTCCTCTATCACCTGGTCTTATAGTAAACTCTAGATCTAGAAACAATCCTTAAAACCCTCCAGATCTGAAAAACAGGAGGTCAAAACCCGGTCTGAACAAGAGCTGAGGTAATCAGGGGTGTTGGAGGGGCTCTGGGATAATATCCGGAAAGGTCAGAACCTTATTGTAGAGTTGAGCTCACTCCATGACCACAGACGAGGAGGTGAGGAGCAGTTTTGTTGCCAATCTGGATAAAGTACTGTTAGCTAAGCAGAAAGTAGGAATTGAAAAGGACAATTTTACAAGTCTGGCAGCTCAGATCCACTCCTTGTCCAGTATTTGGACTTCAGAGGAGGGTTTGCACTCAAATCGCTTGTGACAAAAAAATGTCATGGACATCTTTGTGATGCTAAGACAATAATCTGAATTATGAATTGACTGATGGAGCAGAATGAATAGAGATGGAGTAGACTGGGATGCATGTTAGATTGAAGGATTATTATTGTGTATGTGTGTTTAAAAACACATTTATTTGAAGAAGCACATGCTACACATTTTTTGAAAAGTGCATATAAATCAGAAATATACATGTAACTGCAAAAATGTTCCTTACTGTACTTTCATCAGATACTTTCTTCATGCTGCTGTTTAAGTTACTGATTACACAATGCCACAACTAATTAATCACAATCAAGTATTCCAGAAAATCATGTATTAATAGTATATTTAGTATATTTATTTATATACATTACATATATGTAATAGTATAAGTTTAGAATTTAGCCACCAGTAAATGACAACAATTAAAAATGTTGTAGTTGTCAATAAAAAAAAAAAAATTATAATAATTGATTAATAAATAAATAGGCAGACAGACAATGGTCTTGAAATAATGACAAGTCCTTTAAATAAATAAAATATTTTAATGGTTGTGGTTTTAAAGAAAAAAGGTCTTATCTTAATTTTGCCTAAATAGATTTTTTTTTTTTCTAATATATTTCGGACACTCCGAAAGTCAATACAGTGACTTTTGCTTTTAAAATAATGTTTATATATAGTAAAAATGTTGTATTTTCATCAGATTTAGCATCACATACATTATCAGTCAAACTTATTATTTATTATCACTTCTTAAGAAAGATACTGTATATTAAACAAACAAAAAGTCTTCAAATTTGAGCTGTTTTTCCTATAAAATAAAATAAAATAAAATAATTTCATACATAGACAACTTATATTTGTGTACAAAATTAACCTCAGTTCTCAGTAACTGCACTTAATGGAGTTAAAGTTCACTGATTTTCAACCAGATTTGTATTTTTACAACGTTGGTAATATACAGTATGTAAATTAACAACATGCACTCTTTCTCCATATGTTACCTGCACCCAGATATTGCTGTTTATTTGACAGCAAAACTTTTGACAGCTCCAGGGCTTTTGTTAAAAAAAATAAATAAACTGGAAATTAAAAAAAAACAAACAAAAAAATTTGAGCCCAGTGCATTATGGATGTTGAAGTTTCTCCATACTTTATGTAGTCATGCAGCACTATTTCTACTACATTGACAGCTGAGTTTATTAAAAGCCTATCTTGCCTGGGTAGGTGTCTTTAAGGTGTTTATATGCAATGAAATGATGAAGCTCTGATAGAAACAAAAGTCTATACACACAGATGTACACTGAGCTTCCTAAAGCAGTGACTTTTTCAATTCATGCAGCATAAAATGCAGGATCAACTCTTTAGCCTAAGTCATTAAGGTCGCAGGTGTGAACAGTAAACACACTTGACCCCCAAAACTAGAGCAACAATCTAAGCGCAAACATTACACCTGTCATCTCATTAGAGGAAGTGCGGCTGACCGCTGGATGGACGCTTCCTGTCATCAGCAGCCATAGTAAATAGGCTGCCCCTCAACCGGATTCCCCCAATTCATTACGAGACTCCAAACCAAGACACTGAGCTGTAAAAGACTAACCGCCGCCATTACATGGCTAAATCCTCTAACAGGGATTTAACTCATTAAATAAGAGCGGTATTGATTCGGGACAGCAGGGGTTTACAGGAAACCAGGATCATGGACGTTTGAACTTGGAAATCCTTTGAAAAGAGGAGGTGTAATGAGAAGGATGTCAGAACGTTTGTTAGACAAACACTCATGCTAAGAAAGATCATTGCACTTCAAACACAACAAACTTCAAAAATGGGGGATAATGACAAAACTAGAGCATTCTACCTACAAGCCTTGCATTAAAAATACATTAAAATGTAAAATACATATGGATAAATGTTTATTTTATTTTTATAAATTAATTGAACTATGATTCCATAAGCGTAATGGTTTTTATACTGTACAAACTGTATTTTCAATTGCCCCAACCCTACTGTCACGGACATGTCAGGCTCCTTCACCACTCAATCACAACGAGCACCCTCACCTGAGTTCTAGCACCTGCACCAGATAAATCATTAATCAACTCACCACATATAAGCACACACCTTGCAGCCAGTCTTTGTCTGGTCTCACTTTGAGCAACAGACTGCTTACCTGATCTCAGCGGTTCGTCAGTGTACTCCAATTTCCTATCTCCAGTGTTTCTCCAAGCTCCTATCTCCAGTGCTTCTCCAAGCTCCTGAGTCATGGTGCATCCCTAGTCTATGACCATTGTGTGCATGAACTTATCTGGGCTCCCTTCATCATCAAGCCGAGGTGTGTGCTCATCACTCACTGTGTTCACATCACCTGTTCCACGTCTATGATCTCTTGTCAACCTGCAAGACAATAACCACTCTGATTCCTGCATTCATCCATTCATCCTGTGCTTTAGCAACTCTACTGACCTCCTTCCATTAGTTGCATATTGCTGCAATAAATTATTTAAACTGATATCTGTCTTCCTGAGTTCTTCTGTTACAGAAGACCAGACCACTACGTTTGTAGCATGAGCTCCCCGGATCCGTTCCAGGAGATCGTTGACGTGCTCAAACGAGCTCTAAGCACACCAACTTCCTCATCGCCGATTACCACCCCTCCTTCTCCCGCTATCCTCGACAGTCCCATGGCCAATCCAGTGCCATACTCTGGCTCGGCGGAGTATTGTAATAGATTCCTCCTCCAGTGTCCGTTGGCCCTGGAGATGCAGCCGCATCGCTTTTCCACCAAGTGGGCTAAGAACGCCTTCATCATCTCCCTGCTGACAGGGCGAGCGCTCCAATGGGCTGAAACAATCTGGGCTCAAGCAGGACCTGTCACCCAGTCACTGGATTGTTTTCTGAATCATTTCCGAGAGGTATTTGGTGAACCAGCTGGCGATTCTTCTGAGAGTGAACAACTATATAATTTCTGCCAGGGAAAACTGTCCATAACGGATTATGCTTTGTTTCGGACCCTCGCGGCAGCCAGCTGCTGGAACGAGCGCTCGCTCCTCACGACCTATCGGCAGTGATTAGAGCCTCAGCTGCTGCTGCATCCTGCTGCATACGATGACTCCATTGGCCTAGAGAAGTTTATCCAGCTCTTCATTCGAGTCACCCATCATCTGCAGCATTGTAATGAAGACCAACAGGACCAAAAACTCTTTTCCCATCTCCGCCAGCCAGAGTGTGTCAGTGCTCCAGAACTAGGCTTGGAACCAATGCAACTCGGAATTACTCGACTTCTTTTCGCTGAGCGGCAGAGGAGGCTGGCCCAGGGTCTCTGTTTATACTGTGGTGCAGGAGGACACATGATCACAGCATGTCCCATCCGTCCTCCTCGACCCATGGTGAGTTTCCTTCATGATCCTTCCATTGAATTTAAGCCACTAACTACTGTGGTGAACCTTACTGTGTCTGATGTGTCTGTCTTGGTTGCAGCTCTCATCTACTCTGGGTCAGCCAGAAACTTAATCTCCGGGGACCTCTGCTGCCAGCTTAAGCTCCAGAAGAGGAGTATTGAAGCCTGTTACCAAGTACAATCAGTAATAGGAAGACCTCTCAGCCGGCGAAGTATCCGATTCCGCACTGGGCCTATCAATTTACAAGTCGGAGTCTGTCATGTCTGGAGCAGTCGACCACTGGCATCATCCTGGGTCGCCCCTGGCTATCTCAACATCAGCCCGAAATTTCCTGGACATCTGGCAAAATCCTGAAGTGGGTCAATAAATGTTTCCATAACTGTTTCCCACATCTTCCTCTCCAAGTTCCGTGTATACCTCCAGTGCTAACCATATACTCCACCTCCATAAAAAGCCCTGTTGGGAAACAGTCAGTCAACATCCCAACCTGCCATGGAGGAGTATATCGAGGAGGTATTACGGCAAGGTTACATCTGCCCTTCAAAGTCCCCAGCTGCTTCAAGCTTCTTCTTTGTGACCAAGTAGGACGGAGGCTTGAGGCCTTGCATCGATTATAGAGCTTTCAACAAGATGACAGTGAAATTTCGGTACCCACTTCCACTTTGGTATCCAAATGGACGAGGAGAAGGTTGATGTTATTCGTAACTGGCCCCTTCCAACCATGATCAAAGAGCTCCAGCGCATCTTAGGGTTTACCAATTTCTACCGCCGCTTTATAAATGTCTTCAGTTCCATTGTATCTCCTCTCACCAATCTCCTAAAAGGTCGGTCCAAGTCTCTGTCCTGGCCGCCAGCAGCCACCCAGGCCTTTGAGAAGCTCAAAGAGACATTCACCACCGCACCGCTCCTCATTCATCCAGACCCCACCAAGCCGTTTATTGTTGAGGGGGAGGCTTCAACCACCGGGGTCGGAGCGGTGCTGTCTCAGCAGCATGAGGGTCCAGCCAGACTCCATCCATGTGTCTTCTTCTCCAGAAAACTGTCCCTGGCGGAGAGAAATTATGACATCGGCAACAGGGAGCTACTTGCCATCAAGCTCGCCTTGGAGGAATGGAGGCATTGGTTGGAAGGAGCCCAGCACCTGTTCACTGTCCTCACAGACCCTAAAAATCTTGAATATTTATGGGAAGCCAATAGACTTAACCCCCAGCAAGCGAGGTGGACCCTCTTCTTCATGCGCTTAAATTTTTCCATCTCCTACTGTCCAGGCTCCAAAAATGTCTGTGGCAATGATCTGTCAAGACTCCATGACCCGGAAGAGGTGCATTCAGTTCCAGAGCCCATTCTACCATAGAAGATTTTTGTCTGTCCCATCCAGTGGTCCCATGACAAGGGACTTACCATCTCCTTACCAAGGGACTTACCATCTCCACCTGGTCATACTTACATGCCACTAACTCAACGCACTGCCATTATTCAATCCATCCACTCCTCTCTCTGGGCACTGGCCACTGGCCACCCAGGGGTCAATGGTACTCTCTCGCTGATTCGAGACCGCTCCTGGTAGCCGAGCATGGCTCGAGATGTGAGAAGGTTCATGCAAGGATGCAGGGAGTGCGCCATCTCCAAGAGCCCAGGCCACTTACCATCTGGCAAGCTCATTCCTCTGCCCATTCCTCGATGCCCCTGGTCAGATCAGGGAGTGGATTTTATTACAGACCTTTCCCCTTCCTCAGGTAATAAATGTGTTCTAGTCATTGTGGACCAATTTTCTAAATCCTGTCATCTAATTCCCCTCAGAAAACTTCCAACGGCAATGGAAACTGCAGAACTCCTGTTTCAGCACGTATTCAGATACTATGGCATCCCTGAGGACATTGTATCGGACAGGGGTCTGCAGTTCACTTCAAGAGTATTGAAGAAATTCTTCACCCTCCTAGGTGTGACCGTGAGTCTCTCGTCTGGTTACCATCCCCAGTTGAATGGGAAGACTGAGAGAAAGATCCAGGAAGTTGGGAGATTCCTACGGACCTTCTGCCATGGTCACCAGAACTCCTGGAGCCAGTACCTGAGCTGGGCCGCCTATGCACAGAATTTCCTCCGTCAACCTACAACAGGGCTTACGCCCTTTCATTGCATGCTCGGATATCAACCTCCTTTGTTCCCGTGGTCCAGGGAAACATCCGACGAGCCATCTGCCGACTACTGGTTCCGAGAAAGCAAGAGAGTCTGGGACGCAGCCCACCACCAGCTGCAAAGGGCAGTGCACCGACAGAGGATCCAGGCCGATGAAGGTCTGGCTCTCCACTCGGGACATAAATATGCGCCTGCCCTGCAGCAATCTAGTCCCAGATACATTGGCCCCTTTCCCATTTTCAGCCAAATCAATCCTGTCACCTACCAGCTCCAGTCACCTCCTGAGTATTGCATTCACCCAACATGTCATGTCTCACTGCTAAAAACCATTCCACTCACCTCTGTCTGCTGTTCCTCCAACAGAGCCTGGCCCTACAGATGAATCCCCCGTTCCTTTGATCTTGGAGAAAGGTGCCATCTATTCAGTGCTGGAGACCCTGGACTTATCTGTCTTCCTGAGTTCTTCTGTTACACCTACACCTAAACTTACACCTCACAGGAAACATTCTGCATTTTGAGATTTTTAAAAAACTTAATTCTGTATGATTTATAAGCTTGTTTCATCATGGGGACCTAAAAAATGTCCCTACAAGGTCATAATTTACTGGTATTACTATCCTTGTCCTGTATATTTATTATGTATATATAAATACAAACACATGAATGTATATGTTTAAGAAAAAATGTTATGTTTATATGTTTACATATTAAATATAGTTATATATAAAATATAAGAATATGAATATATAAATGTATAAACGTAAATATTTTCCAAATATATACTGTATGTGTGTGTATTTACACAAACATAATAAATATACACATTAATGTATATATATATAATGTAAACAAAACCTTTTTGTTTTGGATGCGCTTAATCACGATTAATCATTTGTCACTAATATACACCAATGAGACAAATATCACACAAGAAAAATATCAATATATACGCAAAATATACTAATATACCATATAAATGTAACATTTAAACAATATATAATACACTAAAAGAAATACCGCAGACAACTGAATTTTGGCAAGTCTATGAAAAACATGTTAAAATATTATATAATTGTGTGCATTTACAAAGCACCAAATAGTTACGCAATTAGTCACAGATTAAGTTATCCTAAAAAAAAATTAAATTGTCATTTCCATCACAGGATGAAACAAATCAACTACATGTTGGATATTTTAGGCAGACAAATTAAATAAACTATTGAGGGTGTGAAAAGATGGTTTGCTTTCTAAATTAAAGTTGAAGAAACACCCACATAAACCAAACTAAATGTATTGTGTTTGTCTTAATAAATAATTTCACATTCTATTTGTCTTCATATTATTTATGCAGCAGTAAATGTAGTTCACCCAAAGCTTCATAACACAGCCAATTCCAAAAGAGCAACATCTCATCAACAAATATTAATAAATGAAGGATACTAATGTTGAGGTGACACAAATATTTAATTTGAAATGTTTGTGTTTGTAAGCTGTCAAAGTAAATTATGTTGGTTTTCCATAAGGCAATATAAATGTGCACAAACATTACCATATATGTCTACACAGCTTGAAATCTGTCACAATACATATATATATATTTTTTTTTTCTTTAGACTACATTGTATAGCCTCATAAACTTCTGCTGAGACAAATAAGAATATTCAATAGGAAAGCCTGCACTATAGCATAGCTGAAGGACAAAAGCATATCTGCATTACAGCGCAAACAGTGTGTCTTTTCCCTGATGTTCCTTTCTTTTAGTCCATAATGCCTCAAAGTATCCTATGAATTGAATCAGTTTAATAATCTCAAGACTTGTGTGGAGACTGTGAACATGTGTGTGTGTGTGTGTGTGTTTTGCTTTCAACCCTCAAGCTATAAGCTCTTATTATGGCTATTTGTCAGGCTGCTTAACGCTTCACCCAATGTCACATATATTAAAAACACATTCTGAATGTCCCTTCAGAAGCCTAATTTCCAGCTGTTTGTTTAGCTGCTTTTACATTGAGCAAAACAGCATGTAGACCCTTGTCACTCTCAGCACTGGACTGCTAACTAACGTGTAAGCTTTATTGAAAATAAAATCAAATAAAATATTAAATGCAACCCTATATAAGGGCGATCTGAAAAATGTATGCAGAATTAAAATAAAATAAAATAAAATAAAATAAAATTAAATAAAATTAAAATAAATTAAAATAAATTAAATTAAAATAAATTAAATTAAATTAAATTAAATTAAATTAAATTAACATGATCCTACATATGAGTGATTTGAAAAATGGATGCAGAAAAAAAACACTGTAAAACTAAAATAAAAAACAATAAAAAAATAAATGTGACTCTATATGAGTGATTTGAAGAATGGATGCAAAATAAAATAAAACAAAATAATTAGACAAATCTATTTGAAGTACTTAAGCATCAATTTCAAGAATAAAAGTTATTGAAATCCAAAAATCCAAAATGTACATAATAAACACAAGTCTCAGCAGGAGACATGTTTCACAAAGTTGGTATATTCACTATTATTAATAGCCCCACAGGGCCTTGTTTACTTAAAATGTATAATTGTTCACATTGTAAATTGTTTACTGATTCATATTCCATCACAGACTTGATTCCAGTGCTGTTTGTAATCATTCTTATAGAGCAGGGAGGCCAGAATTTTAACTTTCTTACCAAAGGACATCGTTTTATCAAGATAAGATGACCCTGACAGCTTCCGTCTTCCCATCACCTTCTTTTTGGCAGACTGATTGAAAACTATTTCTGATTTCGAAGGCGAGCCTGAGGGTCTAGGCAGCAGAGAAAGATTGAAGCGATTGTGTTCCGGAACATCTAGTGTTTTTTTTTTTTTTCTCTGAGTAGAGCGTTTAAGTATTTGCTCACAGGCATAACAGCAGAAGCCTTTACCTGGATTCGGACTGGCAGGCGGTCATCTGTAGCACACCCTCACACAACACATGACAAACCCACTCAACACATGACTTTTCATCAAAGTCTTGCATTTATTACAACTTAAACGAGAGTGGAAAAGCATACAGCACAGCGTCTGTCTCGCATATTAAATACTGAGGTAATTTTTGTAATTAAATTTGACAATGAAAGACAAACAATGCACTGTTTACTTTTTTCCACTAAGCCTTCTGCATCTTTGTAATGCATAGACAGCCAAGATGAGGAATGCATATTCCATCTTGAAAATATGCGTATGAAAAAAAAAAAAAAATATGTAAAAATGTTCTGATTTCTTTTGGGAGCATATTTGACACGAGGACGGTCTCTCAGTTCCAGGACACATTTGCTTTCATACAGCTCCACAAAATTGGCACAGCTGGGGATCGCAAGTGGATTTAGCGGAGGGATCCGAGACGGGCTCGTCCTTATCTCGGTCCTCACCCGCTAGATCCACGGCCCCCTTTCAGGGTTCGGAAGCCCGCCCTGCGGTTTCTTCCCCCCCGAGAGAGGGCCAGACGTTTCATCTATCTTCCTCCGAGGAGGTTGATGTGATGAGCGTCGACACGGAGGAGATTGTGGACTCGCCACCACAGTCCCTCGCGTATGAGGAGCTCGTGGAGGTTGTTACTCGTGCTGTAGCTAAATTAAATATCGAATGGCCAGCCGAGAAACAGGACGCTCGTCCCAAAAGCAAGTTGGACGAGCGTTTCCTTAGAGCAAGATTGCAACCTTCACGTCGGGGCCTTCCATTTTTCCCCGATCTCCATTCCGAGCTTTCGAGATCGTGGGATAAACCGTATTCGTCCCGACTCTTTAGCCCCTCTGTTAATAATTATTCGAACATTACGGGGCTAAATGAGAAGGGATATGGGGCGGTGCCGGCGGTGGAACAGACGCTTGCGAGCTATCTGTCCCCATCCTCAGCATTGTCCCTGAAGGCCCCAAACCTTCCCACCAGGCCAGTAAGACTAACATCCAGCCTGGTTGCGGGCCACAGATTTGTCGCTTCGGGCCACCAAGGAAACAGCCAGAGCCATTGGCCGTTCCATGGCAGCTCTCGTGGCCACGGAGCGACACCTGTGGTTGAATCTGTCCGAGTTACAAGATAAGGACAGATTCTTCCTGCTGGATGCCCCGCTATCGCCTTCTGGCCTCTTCGGTGGCGCAGTAGACACTGTCATCGAGAGGTTTCAGGAGGCAAAGAAGCAAGAGGCGGCATTCCAGCGCTTCCTCCCTCGCCGGCCCCAGGTATTTGGGACTGCTGAGTGGGAGCAGTCCCAGCCGTCTAGCTCCTCATATCGCCAGACCCAGAAACAGAGCGACCCGTACTCCCCCGCAGAAAGATCAGGGGACGGGGCGGCGCTCTCGGCCGGGGTCTTCTAGACACAAAACAGATCTGTGGACCGTTATTATGTCTAAGAGGACCTCGGCCATACGGTCCTGACAATTCCACCATCAGGACCGCAAGAGCAGCCCACCCTGGGGAGGAGAGGTACACACCTCAGTATACGGTGCCCGATCCTCCTCAGTGCCCTTGGGGAGACTTACTGAAACCCCTGCCACCCCCGGTGCTTCAGGGCTCAGTAGGCTCCCGCGAGCAAAATTCCCAGCTGCCGCCCGGCGACGGTACGGCACAGGAGAGCTCGCCCCCTCGGATGAGGGCGGGCAAGACCCTTTTGGGGTAGGGGCGTGTTTGTTTTGGTGATTTCAAATATCAACATTGGCTACCAGAAATCACTTACTCTGCCTTTAATTTAAATTTGCATCACTCAAGTGTTTAAGGCTGGTTGTGGAGGACAGACGTCTCAGTGGGTGCTTCTGTGATTAGTCAGTGATCAATGTGGCAAGACGAACTACCCATAAGGCATTGCTTCTTATTTGGGAACCCCCAAGCTTGTAAATGTGTGATGACAGTTACAGACATCAATCACGGCATTTTTCCCTCAAAGACCTGCAGGGATGTTTCTGATAGTGTGTGTGTGTGTGTGTATGGTTGTGTACTATAAACCATGAAGATGGTGTCCTGACTTCAACCTGAAGTATAATCACACGCTCGTTGCTCACTTGAAGGTACGAAACAAAATTGCTTGGTGATTTTCAAATAGCAAGAGAGTGTCAGCGAAGGCGAGACTCTCTATGTGCTCTGATATAATGTCTTCACTGAATGAAAATGATGCTCTTTTGTATGCCACTGTTCAAGGATTCAAAATAGGGCCATTATATTCTGACAAAAAAGTCACATGAAATAAAATAATTAATGGTGCGTGCTAAGGCAAGCATTGCTAATATTAGACATTTGTACAAACACTCAACCTTATGTACTGAACTTTGACATTTAACTCATCCTAGATATGAATGACATCTTAAATCATGTGGCTCTTTGTTGAAGAGATGTGCGGTATTACTTCTCGAAGAAAAAATATGTACACTTTTTCCTTCACGGATGATAAACAGGAGAACAAAAATCCCTTGAGGAAGGAACCCATATAGAAACCAGGCTCTATTGAAATGGACCGGTAAGCAACCACCCAGGGGTGTGTTTCCCAAAAGCATCGCTAGTTAACTATGGTCATTAGATCCACTGAACTCTATTGGTAACAACAGAACTTGCTACCATAGATGTTTTTGAGAAACGCACCCCAGAACAGTGGTGGACGAAGTATACAAAACAAGTATTTGAGTAAAAGTACAGATACCCTAATAAAATATCACTCCAGTAAAAGTATTCAGTACTCCATTTCAATTTTACTTGAGTAAAAGTACAAAAGTATTTGATTTTTAATGTACCTGTACTTAAGGAGTAAAAGTAAAAAGTACTGATCGATTAATGTATATTTTGTCATTTTAACTTATATACTTATATATATATATATATATATCAGTGGCAAGCGGTGACTTTTTTAACCGGGTATGCTGAGTGATAAGACAAAACATAGGGAACAATATGATGTTTGTTATTATTAAAATTGTATATAGCCCACGTTTTTATAAACCTTTTTTTTTTAATTTACCGCTTAGGCAATAACGTTGACAATAACGTATATCTTCAACATACATTGTCTATGACCAAAAATGTAAGAAGATATGTTTTCAGTGGACTTTTAAAATGTGCTTTGCTTGAGAAAACAAAAAAAATATACAGTTACAGTGTTTTGTTTTTTTTCCTTTTGCTTTAGTCGAGTTGGTTTTGCATCAAACACAATGTGATTTTCGGCAATTGAGATCTGACAGCAACAGCAAATTTTTCAGCTTGGGCGAGCGCTTCGCGAACAGCTTACCTCACGCATTAAATCTGCGCAGACCAGCAAATTACTGAGAATGCGCTATAATCCTGACGAGTCATAGCAACAGAGCAGAGGCAAGAAAGCTGCGGAGAATCTGCTCACCCGGAAGCAACTGCAACTGGTAGATTTAAAGAAAATTACTGCCGTTTGGCAAATAAATCATTGTACATACTTATTCCTAACTCTTTAAGCTTTAAGTTACATTTCAAACGACAAGGGATCAACTTATAATCATGTTTATATGAAATGTTGAGTGCAACCGCAACTGGTAGATTTAAAGAAAATTACTGCCGTTTGGCAAATAAATCATTGTACATACTTATTCCTAACTCTTTAAGCTTTAAGTTACATTTCAAACGACAAGGGATCAACTTATAATCATGTTTATATGAATTATCCCGTGAACATATTCTCTCAAATGACCTGGGTATGCGGAGCATTCGCAGCTTTGTGGTTAAGAATAGTGTTTAAATTGTTTTGGAATATATATATATATATATATATATAGAATAGTCAACTTAGGTTACTTCATACTGTGCGTGCAAACCAACTAAATAAATGTATATTTTATTGATATTTTACAATCAATCACTCAATCAATCAATCAATCAGATTGATGCAGAAAGATGCATGGGCATTAATTGGTGTTATTTTAATTTTATGTTTCAATTTTGCTATGACAAATGGGGGCAAAAACAAAAGTGTTGCGTTTATAATTTTGTTCAGTGTATATATACATAATAAATATACACAGTACACACAGATATATTATGTAAATAAAATATTTTATATTGAATGCGATTAATCATTTGACAGCACTAAGTTTTACCTAAAACCTATGCCACTGAGGCAGTGATACACATATGTGGACATGTTCGCATTCAAGCATTTCATTCAGTTGTCTTAAACAGCTCACAGTTTACAGCACATTTAGTACACACACCTGACAGTTGTGACCTTAATATGATTTTTCATTTACTGGAGACTTGCTCTAACCGGATAATTTGAATCAGGGAGTTGTTGATTCGAGAAAAGCTGCAATCCGATCAGTCCAATTCCCAAATGATCCATTTACAATCTGACTTATCAGGTTTATTGGAAATAATCAGCTAGTTCACTATTATCGTGTCTCATGGTGTCTCATCCAGTTCAAAATAATGAGGAATGACATATTTTTAAGAAATGTAGTGGAGTAAAAAGTATGCTTTGGAATGTAGTGAAGTAAAATTTCTCAAAATAAAAATTATCCGATATAGTACAGATACTTGAAAAATAGTAACAAAGCAAAAGTACTTAATTACTGACCCCCCACCCACAATATTAACAACACCACAGCGCTGTGGTGGAGAGTTTTGCAGTGGCAAACACCACTCACATGTTCTTCACACATTGTAAAATAATGTTTGAATTTTATAGAATTTTATACTTCTTCATGTACGATAAAAATCTTTTTTTTTTTATCTAAAAAAAAAAAATAGAAGAATCTTTCTCATAGCAAAATGCAATACATACTTCACTTACCACAGAGCAATTAATTTGACTTTAAATCACATTAACAAATTCATTATGCATAAAAAAAACAAATATAAGACAAAAATGATAAGTAATAGTGACAGTAAGACTTGAGGGCAGAGAGAAGACACTGCTATTATCACAGCTTTACTGAAGCTGCTCAGGTAAAAACTGTACCAACCTCCAAGGCTTCCCACAATTCTCTGCAAATTGTTGTAGATGTCAGATTATATAGGGGCTTTAACCTTCCTTATTCCTGCCTCCAGCTGTTATTCGTAGTACAAGATTATATTATCACATGACAGCAGACTCTCCCAGAGGACCAGCCCGTTCTCATCAATGCTTTTGCATGAAAATTTATGCATAAAAATGTGTATAAGTAGCTTTAAAGATAGAGCTAATGATGCAGAAATTAGCATAATTAGAAGATGCATCTAAATACGGACATACAGTACATGCTGAATACACAACTACTTTGGAATAGCAAAAAAAAAAAAGCATCCATGGATTGTGACAAAGCAATATTAATGAATACAAATTGTAATAATAAAGATTTGTAATTTCAAAAGAAAGTCTTTGTAAATGTGTATGGTTAAACTGATACATTTAATTATTAATTTTCTGTTTTCATTTTATTTTATTTTTTATAAATAGAGCAATCACATTTCCATTTTTAAACAGGTGAAAGAAATAAGATTATTTGGAATTCAGTATGCAAATATAGCAATGACATTGTTGTTATGTAAAATCACAGTCACAGTAAATGGGACATTATTTTAACTTTTAAAAGAGTATTTGAGCAATATTAACATAGCGCTGCCTTACAAGCACTGCAATTAAAAAATCTGCAATGTGCTGAACGGTTGAGATGACATGTAAAACCTGCCATGTTTATGTCAATTACGTATTTGAGCAGCACTCTAGCACAAATGTTAATTGCAGTTGGGGGCTAACATTTAAATTGCAGCACAGAGATGTTCACATCAATTTGAGCACAAGATAAGCATGCATTTATCTCATAGTCAATAATCATTTAAATTGACCCTCGGCGTCTTATTCTCCAGCTTGATTAAGAACGACCAGCTATGCAACTTGACACAGAGGAATTCTATTGAAAAACACATAAAGAGAGTGAAACTCATTATGTGCATCCATATCTGAAACACAATTACCCGAAAATATGAATTCTTTCATCATTTACTCATCCTCAAGTTCATCCAAACCTGTACGAGATTAGTTCTTCTGTTAAAAAAAAAAAAAAAACTGTTTGGTTATATGTGTGTTCACTTTCCACTCTTTACTCTTTTCATCACATTGCAGATCTCTCCCAATATAATCAATGCAGTAGCCTGTGTTGGAGCTCCTGTCATGTTTAAAGAAATAGTT
>NW_015536624.1:1920283-1922853 GCF_001515605.1 Sinocyclocheilus anshuiensis | reverse complement strand
TGCAGTGAATGGGTGCTGTCAGAATGAGAGTCCAAACAGCTGATAAAAACATCACAATAATCCACAAGTAGTATTCACAGATCAAGCACTGTTTACAATCCAAAACTTTTTTTTTTTTTCACCAGAGGAAGCATTATTATGCATTATGAAGACTAAAGTTTCAGCAGATTTGAGCTGTGCACTATATAGGGACCAATAAGTGATTTATCTTAATATAATCAATCCAGTTGCCTGCAATGTAGCTCTTGTTGAGTTTAAAGGAATAGTTCACAGCCACCCCCTCCCCCAACACACACACACACACACACACACAAAATAAAATCTGCTGAAACTTTACTCACCCTCAGGCCATCCAAGATATATATAAGTTTGTTTCTTCAACAAAACAGATTTGGAGAAATTTAGCATTACATCACTTGTTCACCAAATGGATCCTCTGCAGTGAATGGGTGCCGTCAGAATGAGAGTCTAAACAGTTGATAAAAACATCACAATAATCCACACCACTCCAGTCCATCAATTAACATCTTGTGATGCATGTTTGTAAGAAACAAATCCATTATTAATGCATTTATTAATTTTAACTGTCACTTTTGGTCAAAATACTCCATAATCCATAATAATAATTCTTCCAGTGAAAAAGTCCCTTCTCTGTTGTCCTCTAACATCAAACATATTTGGGCTGTTTTCGTTTGTAAACAGTGCTTGATCTGTGCATATTTCTCTCCTGATTCAGATGTGACAGTGTTTTCCATTGGAGAAAACAATATTACAGACTTTTTAGCCGCATTTTAGATGGAATGGTTTTGGGTTAAAATGTTTTGATTGATGAGAAACAAACTAATCTACATCTTAGATGACCTGAGGGTGAGTACATTTTCAGCAAATTTTCATTTTTGGGTGAACTTTTCCTTTATTTATTTATTTTTTTAAATATCATGTGTGTGAATTAATTGCCATGTATTTTTATAGTGTTTCAGTATAAAACGACTGACCGCCTGGACTCTGGAACTGCTACCTGCCTGATCTGCAAGGAGAAGAATCACAGTTCTCAAGAAACACAAATGACAAGCATCATTACTCCACTAAATGCGCAGTGCAGAATGCATCGCTCAGCTCTGAAAGTGTCTGTTCATGCATCAATAGTCTTAAATGTGCCAATAACTGCATATAGATTAAATTCAAGGTTGTAAAAACACCATTCATCTGGCCCCTGATAGAGAACAACACCTGCTAACGGCCCCCAGGAAATCTGAGATTGAGACCTTTGAGATCTGCAGGAACAAACGAAAGAGTCCTGCTTTGCTACAGATGTTTATTACAAACATTAATATGTTCAATTGTGCCTCACAGATGCAAACAGCATTAATAAGCCCGTAGGGAGGAGAGGCCGCCCCAGAATTCCACAGGTAATTGGCTGCCTAATCTATGTTACATTATTCTGCATGTGTTTATGAGATGTGACAGACTGTTAATTTAATTTGTTTTATTAAAATTCATTAACTTAATGAAAGCAAAGCACTGACCTGATTGGTTGCCTTGTGTGGTCTTCAGTGGAGGTAAACTCACTGTAGCTTTATTCAAAGGAGATGTTTTTATTGGACAGTATTGGTGTCAGAAATTTGCATCTTAATTAAGGGGCAATGTTTGCTCACTGGAAATGATATCCTCACGAAAGCGTATTTTCAAGCCATATTAAACATGTTAGTTTGCTTGTTTATTTATTTATGTGTTCATATGTTTTGTACTAAATATTTCAGTCGAATTAATTATTTTAAATTATTTTGGAGGTATTGTAAAATTATTTTACAATACCTCCAAAACTTTTTCGGTTGAAACCAAAAATGTATAAACAATATGACACATAATGTTACATTTACCTCAGGAAAGCCATTTAATGTTTATAGCTTGTTAGTTAGCTAGAAAAAACTCTAGAGAGGAGCATTAAAAGTTTATATAAAAACTGCCTTATGTACAAGGTAAATATATATATATATATATATATATATATATACATACACCACGCAGTGCGTGCATAATTATTAGGCATGTTGATATTCTGATGATATTTTTTTCCGAGCACATTTTACCAATTCCAAACCATATCAATCTTAATAACTACTATTGTTTTTGTATTTCCACATACTGTATATTATTGTTTCTCCTCTACGCCCCGCCTTTCTGAAACGAGCCGATTTTTACAAATCTCATCGGTCTGAAAAGCAAGGTGTGATCTGATTGGCCAGCTATCCAGTGCCTACCAGGATCAGGAAACAGTCCTCCATAAAATGCGCTGCACACATCTGAATATTTGGTTTGAACTGTTCTGGAACAGTGTTGTAAATACAACTTAACCACTGATTTCTAGTCGTGTCCTCTTTTGGAAGGCCAAAAAAAGCAGTTTCACACGACGGGCTAGAGTGAGCGGAGTCCAGCGGGCCTGAGTGAGTGGCGGCGGGCGGGCGGGCTTGAGAACGCCGCGGCCGGCAGATTCGACGAAGGAGCGGCGGCGGGCTTGCGGCAACCACATGTGACGACCCCGGGCTGGACTCTGCTTCGTCCACGGTGAA
>NW_015536624.1:1915144-1920100 GCF_001515605.1 Sinocyclocheilus anshuiensis | reverse complement strand
GTGGATATCGTCCTCTTTTGGAAGGCCAAACAAAGTAGTTTTGCTTTCACAACGAAACACACAGAACACAAACACAGCGCCTTCACAAAATCTTCCCACATTGTGACGTAGATATGTGGGGGCGTGTTAGAACGGGCCGTTTTAGGTATGTGTGGTTGAATCTTAACTTTTATAAAGAATATCTCTTTGGATTTGAGATTGCAACTTTTGCAACTTTACAGATCTTCTTTATGCACCAAGAGCTTGTAACACTTCAAAGAGAAAGGAAATCGCATCATATGACCCCTTTAAGACATGACCATTGGACAGCAAAATGCTCACTGGGACAGTGGGGTGAAAAAAAAAAACTGGTGGAGAAGAAAAGACACCTTAACTGCAAAATATTTAAGAATTAACCCCTTGTGTGCTACTCATTTGGGAGTCACACTCATGGTCTTCGCGGTCAAAAGTAACCAGACACCTGAAATGTAACTTTTTTTTTTTTCTTCAGTAAAATCAACCTAATATTTTTTTGTTCAATAATATTTTTTTCTTTTGCATTTTGAGATAATTTTATGGTATATATATATATATAATCAAATTAATGTAATAATTAACTAATTCTTAAATAAGCTTTATTTTCCATTTCGGAATTTGGCTAAGTGAAAAGTCTAATTTCGGTTTTGGTGTTTCAGTAAAAGTATATATGGTGCATCATTAGCTAAAATACTTTTAAAGCGCTTTCAAAAAGTGAGTCATCCAACCTGAAACAGCAATACTAACTAACACAAACAATGTGTTGGCAGGACTCTCTACATACTAAACTGAAGAAACCTGTTCGAAAACAATCATTTTCACATTAGTTGATACTAGTGGCATGGAAAATATTAACTTTATATGAACAATGAACAATTATGCCTGTTACCAATAAAATCAATATAAAAAATATTCTGCTAGAATACATTTGAAATAATTGGCTAGTCTGATGTTTTGATGGTCCAGGATGAAAGCAGATACAGCAACGCTTTATGGATCTCAGTGCTTTGATTTATTGATTTATTCATATTAAAACCTCTATTAAAAAAACTAATAATTTCAGTCTACTTAGAAATTCCTTTTGCCAATGGATACCAAATACAGAACATTTCACAGATGGATGAGATATCTGTATCAGAAACACTGCTTCACAATTATCTCACACTGTCATGTCAAAACGTCTTTTTTTCTGTTGATATGTTCTTAGTCAGCCTTTAGAGAGGAAAGTAATTCACTCTTTGCCGCTTTCTTCCCAATAGAGACTCATTCATTTTTCCCAACTTGGTATGGTCGTAACGCAGGGATTGTTTCCTTTCTTTTTCCTCCCAACTTTTCTACACTGTCGTATTCTATTTCAGATGTCATACAAGAGGTCTACCTGTAAATACAAAGCAGACGGAAGCATAAAAAGAAGACAATAGTGTCAAACCACAGCTATTTTTCTTAAAACATGTCATATAATGCATTTATTATTATTATGTTCCCTTGCATATCTAGTAAGGTTTTTTATTTATTTATATATTTTTGCATTAGTTTGTAATTTCGTTTTTCATACCTATTTCACATCCTCGCTCTAATTAAACAGGCAGCAGTCTCACTGCAGCGTTTGCTGTCGTAATTTTGCTTCACCCTATGGTTCAATAACAGCCACTTTACAAAGCCACATTACATTTTGACAGGATCACAAAACAATCTGTGATTAAATGTGTTGCTCAAGCGGTTAAGATCAAACTGAAATGATCACAGGCCTTGTTAAAAATAAACTTCAGCCTCTCGTTTCTAATATTCCGAAGGATATGAAGAGCGGCAGGTACAATACAGCCAGGAAGGAACTTCACAAGGTTTGTCAGATTTTACTTGTTCATTCTAGTATAGGAATATCTATTCTATTTCATCCTTAGTACTTCACTGTCTGAAAAAAAAAAAAAGCTGAACTGAATAGTAATCACTGAAATTTATTTCTTCATTGTTTTTGAAAAATGAAATTGAATTAATAAAATTATAACCAGTTATTTTTAAAAAATTTGTTATATTTTGGCATATTTCATCCAAATGGTCTTCTAAGTCAATAAAGGCACTTGCATTTAGTTCTGTTTCCAACTGGATGTTATTTGCATCAAGCCATCAATGTCACAGTAAATTACATCCAATCAGAAAACATGCAAAATGACAAATTAGTCAGCTGACTTGGGATTCTGGGATTCACCACAGTAAAGACCCCCACAATAAACTGTCATGTTTTCAACACATTTCTCAACATTCCTCTTGTGCAATGAACTCAACGCAGCTGGAACACAAGCTAAGTGATGGGAACAGCGAACGAAAACCATCTGTCTTGAAAGACTGCCATACAACAGAAAAAACTGTCATCATTTACATTTGATCAAATCCGAAACCAAATAATTGTATTTTGTGTGTGAAAACCAGTCAAATATCTTTATAGCAAAATGTCTAAATCACATTCAGCATAAATTTGGCAAATTATGACACACTGCATCAGGTTTGACATACTGTTACATGTTATTGGTCTTGTCATTGACCTCAGATTGTCATTGACAAATGCATCTTGGTAGAAAAGAAGGTTTATAGTATTTAATGACTTAACTTAGAATATAGTGCACAGATCATATGGACTATATACTTTTATGGTACATTTATGTTGCTTTTATGTTATTTTTGGTGCAGCACTAATCTGTAAATACTAAATAACTCCTATTGTGTTCAAAGGATATCATACAAAGTAACGCTGCTGGTAAATAATAATCACAAAATTAATTTCTGAACCCATCATGCTATCAAACCGCTTATGATCAGCATCTGTACTTCGAATACATTCCAAGGCCTCGAAAACACTAATATACTCCACGGTTTGCTGGGCTACTGCAAGTTTCATCAGCACAATGGATGTGTGAAATAAAACACACCCTGAGTGGTCAGTCATGATGAGCCAATGTAATGTCCAATTAACGTGACGTTAGTGTGAACTCGCCTCAGTGAGTCTCTGAGCAAAAGAGCTTTAGCATCTTGTTAGAGCTTGCAGGGAAATATGCAAACTTGTCATGAAAGATAATTACCACCTTCAGTCGCCCATCTGCTGGCTGTTGACCAAATTGACTTGAATTTCATGGTTAATGTCGGCATAGATGAGCTGTAGGGGAAACTCTGCTGGGGAAATGGATGCGGCGGATTTATTTAGTTAGATTTTCTTTTCTTATCAAGGCAAGTTTGCAGTGTCAGTTCTGATCCTACTCCAATTAAATAAGATGCTCCGTTACCTCACAATTCAGCGCTTTCCCAGGAAAATACAAGGTCACCCAAACCTCCCTTATGCTTGACATAATTTCAGTGGCGTTATGACATGAATATTGGCAGGCTGGGGAAGGTTTTAACAATTTTAACTAAGTAAACAGGTCTCTTCCAGGTCTTTCTAATTCTCTCCATATGTCTTTGTCCCTCCTGCTGACTTTCCTCAGGGAAACTTCTAATTGCTTCTCTGATGACCTCCACAGAGACACTCTTAATAATCATGCAAAAATAGGCCTACACAGTATATGCGAAGCTTTTATGATATGTATACTCTAAATATGTATGTATTAGGCCAGTAGTTTACCATAATTGTTACACAGGCAAAGTTCAAATGTAATTAATTCATGAATAATTCATAAAAAGAACCTAACAGATGTTCCATCTACTTGCAATTATGAGCTTTCAAGATACAAAAAAACTGTTCTTGTACCATTGTTTATCTTTTTAGGGGCTTTTTTGTCTTTTCATGTGCTCATAACACTTTGCCATGATGCTCAAGTGAGCAGTGTGAAAGTCCTTCTGTCTGTTGTATCTATTTTCAAACGGAATTGCAAATTGTATTTTCAATTGACTTTCCATATGTGGACACATAAATTGTGACAATCCAAACGCAATTGCGAATCTTGCATTACTGTTTGAAGTTTCGCTTTCGCGAATGCACAGTAACTGCAAAATTTCAAATGGAAAGGCGAAGTCCATTTGCAACTATATTTCCCATGTCTTACGAGTTATGAGCCTGTCACACTTAAATAGCGACATTAATTAACACGCCTGCTTTTTTACTCTGCGCATGCAACCTGCCAAAACTCAAACAGAATTGCGATTCCTTTAGCATTTGAATTTCCAATGCCTTACATGGAAACCTGTCAATCAGTGTCATGGTGGGACTATACTATGGGATGTGTTTGTATTGGGAAGTGACACGTTTTTATTGGCTGGTCAGTAAACGATGATCATGCTGAATTTCTGACAATGACAGTGTCATAGAAATCGCCACAATTGCAGTTTTTCTTCTAGAACAGCCGAAAATTGTGCCGTGTGTCCTGAGCTTTATGATCTTATAAGATTGCTGAAAGCTGGATCTTTTTTATTGAATCAAAACCATACTGCACGGACAGCTGTAGTCTGATTCACATACAAATGGCTCTTATGAGCCGGTTCTTTTAGTGAACTATGTAGCGTGACCAGTATAGTCTGATTCCTGTATTAATGACTCTTATGGGTTCATTTTAGTGAATCAAAGTGAGTAGTCTAACCCATTACTTATCTTCTTGAATTAAATACAGTCCTGCACTATCATGTCGTATTAAAGGAGACATATTATGCCCCTTTTTACAATATGTAATATAAGTCTCTAGTGTCCCCAGAATGTGTCTGTTTCAGCTCAAAATGCTCCACAGATCATTTATTATAACATTTTGAAAATGCCTATTTTGAGTGGAAGCAGAAACACGCTGTTTTTCGGGCCTGTTTCTTTAAATGCAAATGAGCTGCTGATCCCCGCCCCCTTTTCCAGAATAGAGCTGCGCCATTACAGCTCATAACTACTAAAAACATCTGTTTTGGTTCTGATTATCATGTTTATCGCACTGAAATCATGCGTTTTAAACCATATGAGTTTAAACTTCTGATATA
>NW_015536624.1:1899310-1914824 GCF_001515605.1 Sinocyclocheilus anshuiensis | reverse complement strand
GTGGGTGGAAACTTACAGATTAAGGGGCGGTAATATTATAATGAGATCCCTTTGCCACGTCACCAAGGGAGCAAAATCAGACGTGCTCGTTTTCTCAGAGGCTTGCAGAAAAAGGCTTACCAAAACAAAGTTACTGAGTTAAGCTTTTTCACATTTCCTTGGTTGGTAGATGCACTGTGGACCTGATTATAGCACTCAAGACCTGGAAAAGTCAGATTTTTATGATATGTCACCGTTAAGGTTTGTGATACTCACTTACTGGTTATTCATATGACAATGTAGTTGAAGATGCACATTTATGTCAGCAGTAGGCTATTTTGTTTAAAATAAAATAAATTAATTTTGTCACTTTTACTGTAAAACATCGTTAAAAACTACATATTTTACTAGAATTTCTTTAGTGTTATCAGATAGGACTCATCATTTGGCATTTGAATTGCATTAATGTTTTCTATATGTTTTTCCATACGATTCCCAGCCCTATTCTTGAGTTTACCTGCAAATAAGTATAAAAATCTACAGTAAGACTTTCTGTACTTGTTGAACAAGAAGTATCAACAATGTGACAGAAGCAAAAAGCTGAAGTGTGGCTCCATTGCCACCTCACAGTACTGACATTGTTCACAAAGTTGGCAAACACCTTCTGTCAGAAATGTGTTGCCATGCATTCCCAATGGCAATGCATTCTGGGAGTGACAAAGTGGGGAATGAGAGATTCCATTTAAATTAGTTTTGTGCTCAAAAGTGGCTTCTGAAAAAGAGTTTGATTTCTCTAATTAGCACTTTGTGGCTGTGTTTTCTGGTGTTTTTTCTCATCTTTTCCCCCTGTCTATCGCTATAGCCTCTGCCCCTTAACTTGCAAGCTAGATTTTCATACAATATAAAAGGCTGTTTTTCCTGTTTCCACTTTTCTATCGCTCTTATTTTTAATGACAGAGGCACCATTTCATCTCAGGGATTTGTTGACAGGTCGTCACGTGGCTTTCTAGCCAAGCAGCCTTTAATAGATGCCTCCCCTTGTAAACGCCATAAACTCTTCACTGAACACAATTAGATCGGTGCTGTATATCAACCCTCAGGAGCTGGATCAATAAAGATGACGTGAACATATAGCTGTGCATGAGGCGGTATGTCAGGGGCTTTATTATGTGATTCATTTAGCTATTAATGAGCCATTTTAACCTCTGACAGGTCTCAGATGATTGAGGAGAGGTTTTATCTATCTGGGCGGTGTGGATGATTTTTTTAGATGGTGACAGTACACCGTAGACCGGGAAGAGAGAGGATATTTATAGTGTGATGCCAAGGTAAGGTGGCATTAGGGTAGTAAATGATGCCATAATGATTCAGGATCAAATATTACAAATGTTACACCTGTTAAACTCTAATCTGTGTAAAAATGTTTACAATGAATGTGTCATTTTTCTGTTAAAATACTTTAGTGACTAAGTAACTAATGGTTTTGGAGCTGCTGGAACGTGACATCATGATGCTCATTGGCTGATGGTCCTACAAAAACAAGCAGAGTCCCAGTATTACTTCAAATAGAAGTCCACAAGAGTCTTTAAAATGTACCATAACATCTATGAAAAAAAAATAAAAAATACGGCCAGAATTACACAGCTGCATTTAAATGGCTGCCAGAAGGAGAAATATGTTTTTGTGTCCAAATGGTGTAATTCCAATATCTACCAGCAGGGGTTCACTGAGCCATTCTAACAAGCCAAATTTGACTAAGGGTACATTTACTTGACAATGATTGTACTAAAAATGGAAAAAAAGTTTTTCTTCTGTGTTTTTGAAAAGTTTTGTGTACAGATGATAACATTGTCGAAACGATCCGTGTTCAAACAGATCTGTAAAAATGACTAAAAATGCTGTATTATGCATGTGAGGCCAGTAGTTGGCGATGTCAATTTGCAAACAAACAGTATGTGTCTGCACACATACACATTCCTATAACCTGAACATGTAATGCGCATACACTTCATGTCACCATTTTCACAAATTCGTGTTTCCGTAGTTAACACAGAGACAATAACGGTATCGTTTTTAAAAACTTGCACCTTTCAAAATTTTCAAATGCTTGCGGTTTTAGGCCCCCAAAACACTGTTGTCGTGTAAACGAATGAACAAAATGCATAAAAAGTTTTATATTTTTCATGCAAGTCATGTTGTGTAAACACCCCCCAATATGACCAGCTCAACAAAGAAACACTAAATTCAACCAGTGGTGTGAATTTGGGGGTGCGATTTTCAACTGTCAGTAGAAGTGTTGAGGAAATCTTTTTGAAAACAGTTTTGCATTTGTCTCCTTTATAGCAATTGTATGTAGTTTTGTGTATTTTTGCGACTTTTGAGCCCCCTACAGTTAAGTGAGTGGAATTCCCTGTCATAATTACAGTAGATCACTGTACACTGTGCATTTGTTTCTGCCATCAAGAAATCCGCCCTTTTTGCCAATTTCGTCCCCACTTACTTACATTCTCCCAGAACATACGTTTGCAGGGAACCACGAAAAAAGAGATAGACAGAAGCCATTTGCCGTATTAGAATCAGTGTACCTTCAAAATGATTTTGAAGCTGATATTTCAAGGTTAAAAAAACGTATATACATCTGCTTTAAAACCCCTTAACTGTCACCGTCCAACCTGTGGGACGCTTGGCACTCTTTTTTTTGTTGTTGTCCTTTTTCTCTATCAAATCCTTTAGTAATCATCATGAATCATATATCATTTGAAAGCTTAGAAGCCCAAGATTAATCCAGTGAAACCCATTTTGAAATCGGACATTGCGTTACCATGGAAATGGTACTTTAAAAGCTTTTGGCGGTCTCCGCTACTAATATTACTGTATACCAATTTTAGAGTAAAACCTGTTATGTAAAATATTTATTATATATAAAATTGCATTTTCTTTACAGTAAATTTAAACTAGCATAACTTTTTGATACATTAATTCTTAAAACGAAAATACACTTTTGCGATAATCTGCTGATGTTCTTCTTTAAAAAGAGACCAACCTTATGCCTGTATTCCAAAGTGTTCATAAATTACAACAATTTAAGTTTGGATAGTGCACCTGCATGCCTATTTTAAAAAATGGGAGGTGACAGTTAAGAGGTTAAGACATGATAAATGCATTACAAGCACAAGAGCATGCTTAATACATTTCTCAAGGAATCTGCATTCATTATGAAAAGATAATTTATTCTCAAACTTCTGTGCCTGGGTTTTTCCTCTCATCCCCCAGGTGGCCAGAGGATGTTAAAATTATTTGAAGATCAGCACAAAGAGAAAAAGTGAAGGGAAGCGAAAGATGGAAACACACTTACTCTTCATGCTGGAGAAGTTCAGAATATCCTTTTTAGATCAACACGAAATTATTTTGTATTAATTTTAATAAATTTGTATGAACAAATTTTAATAAATTTGTATTAACAAATATTCCTGGTCTTTTTTTTTTTGCACAATTCATCAGTATGTTATTCTGAAATAAAGTTCTTAGTCTTTGTAATCTTTCATCAAAATATGTTAACCTGATATGAGTCAGTAAGATTTTTTTGAAAAACATTTAAACTTATTCAGTGATAGTAAAGAACGCTATAAAATATTTGTATTCATAAATTTATAAATGCTGTTATTTTAAACTTTCTATTCATCAAACAACCCCCAAAAATATCAATTGCCACAAAAACCTTAAGCAGCAAGAACGATTTTCAACATGGATAATCAGAAATGTTTCTTGAGCAGCAAATCATCATATTAGAATGATTTCTGAAGGATCATGTGACACTGAAGACTGGAGTAATGATGCTGAAAATTCAGCTTTGCATCACAGGAATAAATTGCGTTTTGAAATGTATTCAAAGAGAAAACAGTTATTTTAAATTGTAATAATATTTCACAATATTACTGTTATCTCTGTATTTTTGATTAAATAAATGCAGTCTTGGTGAGCATAAGAGACTTATTTCCAAAACCTTGCCGACCCAAACATTTTGAACGGTAGTGTGTATATAATCTCATTATATTTAATGAAAGAGCACATGATATTAATCAAGTTAATTTTGGCTTATTTTGTTCTGTTTGACTGATGAACTCCTCTGTTTTGAATTTATTTGAATTTATTAATTCCAACTCATGATTTGAACGTGAGCCAGCTCTTAAATTCTGATTGTTTCCCACTCCTGTTGTGAATATTATTTCATGTTAACTTCAACAAGATCCAATTATAATGTGATTCCCTAATGAGTAACGATAAACTACTCCACACTAAACATCCAACTGGCTACAGATGGAAACCTGTTATAAATAAAAATGAATGAAACGGCACATTGTAACAGAAAGGAAAACTGGAAGAGACTGAATCTGTTCAACTGATTGTGCACTGGCAAGGGTAATACGACATTCCTTCGTTTTTCTTCAGGAATAAGTGCTGCAAATGGCAAGATGAAATTGCAGCAGACAGATATCTTATGTCGGAGCATTTAAGAGCTGCCATTCGATGGAGGAGAACTGCCTGACAATATGACGTTATTGTATCATACCAGCTAAATGTGGTTATGTCCAAAGAGATGGAGAGAGAAAGAAAGCTCTGCTTTTGTCTAAATTTCCTTCTTCCATTTCACTTGAAACTGAATCAATATTGTAATATTGTCAGGCTCTTACTGCGTGTATAGGCACTTGACAAATGCACATTTTATATCTACAGTAGCTTTTTGTATTTTTAAACAAACACAGGGTTCTTTTGGTCTGGAGCAAAAAAAAGTAAATTATACATTTAGTCCTGGTTCACTTAGCATTCACAATGTCATTTTTAACATCAAACCTAATGATACAAAACAACAGGCATGATTGGACAGCTTTCATGACATATTTTGTGAAGTTACCAAACATGCAAAGCTGCTATGTGCTGGACTAAATGTGCTCATTGTATGTATGTGTACATATGGTGGTATTTTTACCAGCTGACATCTCTCGAAGAGCTTATAAAATGTGTTAGGAGTCAAAACACTGCGCACACAGAGATATTCTGAAAGGAAATGACAGTTTCGACACTTGTACCGAACAGTAGGCCTAATAGGCAACATAGCTCCTATGACGAGAAGAACCAGGTATGCTTAAGCATTCTGTCATTTTAAGGGTCACATCTTATGACTTCATGTCCTGTTTTTGGTTCGTTGAGATGTTTTTGGTCCATGCTGCGTTCATATACCAGTTGAACTGCACCAGAGTTTGTTTGAAGCTTTTCAGGGTATCCCAATCCATTTTTTTGGTGCACACTAAGGTTCAGGCGACAGCGTTCACATAAATTCAAATGAACCACACTAACCAGAGTTTGATTTAATCAAAGCAAACCTGCTAAGTTTAAACACACCCTAAACAGGGGAAATCAAAAATGTACTAAAAAGTTGCACAACTTTTAATGCAAAACTTGCATTTTACAGCTCTTGCAATTCAGTACAAAATGTGTTGGTATAGCGATGCACCATGACTTTTAAAAAATATCATGATTCATAAAACGATGCATCTTGAGTTTTTAACATCATTATTCATCCAACTCAGTGCTATTTGCATGATCAATATTGCAATCAGTATCGAATCAGACATCTCTAGAACTGTGGAGTCAACTTCCATCTTTCATCGCAAAACATGAATTTGAAAAGCAGTAGTAATCATTTTCATACATGAATGTTTAATACTGCTTTTTAAGTGCTTGCATGATAGGTCATGTATGTATCGTTGCGTTTGCAGGATGCCGGGCTGGTATAATGTTATTTATGAGCATGCACGTGTGAAAGGACTAAGCAACTGTGAACTTCCCTTGAGAAGATGGTTCCTGCTGGATGTATGGCTGGTTACCCTCGGTGCTTCAGGCAAAAGCCATTTGGAAGGAAGATGGATGACTCGAGGAAAAAATAAAACGTACCTTTGAGCATAAAAACCATTTCACTCTAAATAATTCAAAAGCCTTGCTGTTAATGTTGTCCCACTTCTTCAGACTGAAAGCCAAGATAACACGGAAACACAACAACAAACCTGAGTGAAGACATGCAGACTGTGGAGCAGAAGAGAAAAGTGAGATGTGACCTGGAATCTAATATCCAATATTCATTTAAAATTACAGGGCAATTCTTGGCAGATCTTAGATGGAATAGTAACCAGGTTTAGTGCTATGAAATTCTCCATTAATATAAAGAGGTAACAAGTTGTCTTTTGGGAAGAAGAAAAATAATTTTCCTACCTAGAAAGCATTTTAAAGCATCATAGACATGTTCCAACTTGTTATGCAACATTATACTTTTTTTTTTTTTGGCAAAAGCAATCCTACATATATTTTTCATGGATACACTGCAAAAAAAAAAAAAAAAAAAACATTTTCTTACTCAAACCTTTTGCCTTGTTTTACAGTACAAAAGGACATAGATATTACATCTTCCAACTTTTATTAAGTTTTCTGGAAAATGTAAATGTATTAAATTAAGTGAGGAAAAATCTGGCAATTGGGTAAAAAAAATAATATTGTTTTCCCTTTGAAATAAGTTTATTTTTATTACTCCAACTGACAGATATTTTTCTTGTTTTAAGCATACATTTCATAAAATATATTTAGTTTTTATAAAATAAGAAATAAGATATTTGATATTGTTTTATAAAATAAGACTTAATATCTTAAGTAACTGTTTCTCTAGTAAATGTATCTTGTTTTGAGAATGTGTAGATATTTGTACTGGATATAAAGACAAAAATACTAAGTAGGATTTTTATTATTATTATTATTATTATTATTTGTATTTATTTATTTATTTATTTATTTATTTATTTTGCAGTGTAATACAATACCAGCATGCAATATTCATTATGGTGAAAAGAAGTGAGAGCAATGTCATGTTTATATGGTGCTATACAACAAATATTGGCTAATTTTGGATTTAACACTGACCTAAACAATCATTTCTCAATATTTCCTTTTGTATTGTCTGTGTAACTGTTTACAGAGACTGCTGTGTCATTATTTGAATGAGTTAGCACTTTGCTGCATGCAGTCTAATATTGTGGGATCATCAATTTCAGATTTACTCCCTCTATAATATCACATAAAAAAAGAACTGCAGTTGGTGGCATCCTAGCAACACCTTTGTCTATTCAGGCCAAAACAAGCAGTAAAGTGAACGAGACTGTATAATGTTAGTCAAAGGTCTGCGAGACTATAGGAGAGAGATTCATTATTTTCCATTGCAATGCTGCAGAGAGCCTCGTCCTGCCCTTCTTCAGGACATTAAAAGTCAGTGAGATCTTGTGCTGTGGCCTTTGGAGCAGCTTTGATGGATGTTATGAGCTAATGCCAGAATGACAGAAAAGCTGATGTACCGCATTCAGAGATCCAGTGCCTTCAGGTACTGACCTTTACACCTGACGTTCACAATGTAATATATGAAAACATGTGAGTCTTTCAGACTCTAGACAAATGTACGGGTACAGCTCAGCGTGAAAAAAAGGCATCGGTTAACATGAATGAAACACATCAGAACAGAACCAGCACAGAACAGAATAAATGTACATGTTTGTCTTGGCTGGATAGGATTGTTTTAGTGCTGGTCAATGTGTAGAATCATGCTTTTCAGCAATAAAAAAAATAGGACAATCAAAAATGTCAGTTGACAAAAAAAAAAAAGGCTAAGAAAGGAGTTGATTCTGAGAAAAGCTTGTACATATATATTTGTACATGTGCATTTGTTTCAGATGATGCTTGGATTCATATTTTGTTAATGGTATTTATGAATTTTGGAGCTATTGTATACTGGTGATTAGCTCTGCTCATTTTTTCAACAACAACAAACAAATACATGTATGTATGTTTGAGGCAAGAAATGCTGTTTGAACAAGTACTTGCCACATTTAACTTTCAAAATCACATTAAAATAAAAAGTTATGGAGATGTTAATGTCATATTTTTCCACATATATTTAAGTACCAAACTGACTAAATTCACAGTATGGGGATATTAATATAACATTTTTCATCTGTATTTTATATTTAAAGCGAGTGCACTTCATGTGACATCTTATATCAGTCAGACTGCCTCATTCACTATTCAAAGTTTGCTCATTTCTTTTTAAATGTTCATCCTTGAAGTCACCAAAGACTGTCTGAAAGATCACCGTGTTCTATATCATGTTCTAATTCTCAGGCAGTGTTTGACTAATCAGAGCTGCAGCAGACCCAGAGCGCTCAGCCTCTCTCCAGCCTGACCACTGCTATAAAGCCAGCAGTAATTGGACCTCCAGGGAGAAGCTGCTCTTGTGACTGCCGTCAGATTCTCTGGGGTCTCGCAACAGCACCACGGGCGGTACGAGGAAGAGTCTTCGAATGCAAACAGTCAGCGAGCCACATACAGCTTGCAAATACTGTTTTCTAATAGACGTGCCGTGTCTGTGACCAGCAAAACAGCGACGCAAGCTTCCCGAGAAGGATTTGTCTTTTTCCTTTGAGAGCTTTTTTTGAAAACTGCTGTATTTAAAGGAATAGTTCACCCCAAAATGGAAATTTGCTGCAAATGTACCCACCCTCTGGCCATCCAAGATGTAGAAGAGTTTGTTTTTTCATAGAAACAGATTTGGAGAACATCACTTGCTCACCAATGCTGCAGTGAATGGGTGCCGTCAGAATGAGAGTCCAAACAGCTCATAAAAACTCACAATAATCCACGAAATCTGCATGTTTGTAAGAACCAAATCCATCATTAAGGCATTTTTTACTTCAAATAAGTCCTCTATTTATAATATTGATGTCTTCAGTGAAAAAGTCTCGTCTGAATCAGGAGAGAAATATGCACAGATCAGCCGCCATTTATGAGCCAAAACAGATCTAAACAAATATGTCAGTAGTTTTTGATGCATTGTGTTGATTACTTGTGGATTATTGATGAGTGATGTTTTTATCAGCTGTTTGGATTCTCATTCTGACGACACCCATTCACTGCAGAGGATCCATGGGTGATCCATCCAAATCTGTTCTGTTGAAGAAACAAACTCATCTGCATCTTGGGTGGCCTGAGGGTGAGTACATTTCCAGCACATTTTCATTTTTGGGTGAACTATTCCTTTAAAACTGTATGGTGCAGCAAAATTTGTGCCTGAAAAAGTTTCAGTACTTCTGAGAGAGACAATCATAAGGGACCGCCTTCGCTATAAAGAGATTTCCTAAAGTAATTACGCTCTCTAACAAAGGCCTGGGAAATTGAACCATTAATTACAATGCTGAGAGGCACAAATAAAATCTGCTATAGCCAGTTTTAGGGATGGCAAAAGCTCGATTGTATCTGTTTTCTGTAATGGGAGATTTGGCTGGGAGCAGATGAGTATTCCATTCCAGCCATCACACTGTAATTTCAATAAATTATCTCTGTAGATGCACAAAATAATAACTAGGCACAGGATGTCATTGAGACCTTGGTTCCTGTGTGTTTCTAGGACCTCCATTTCTTTGCTTCAGACTGGAGAAATAAGCCTGTGTAATTCAAGCCACAAGTAATGGGTTTTTAGGAACAGAAGGCTTGTCCATTTATATTGCTTCTTAAACTGGACCAAACAAATTCAACTAAACAAGTACAACTTAATCAGGGCAGAACTATGTGTTTAAGTGAAATTAACCAGTCAACAAGCATCTTACTCATCAGCATCCAGGTAATGTAGATCACCACATTATCTGTGGACATGTCAAGGCAAGGCAGCTTTACAGAAAATCATGATGTTAGTGTTTGTAATATCTTAAAATCCTCATGCCTTATAGTTGCATTTAGCAGATTAGATCTTGGTGATAATATAATTACTTTTTGTAACGATACAAGCAATCAAGCAGCTGCAATTTGCTATATATTATAAATCACCCCCATGCAATTATGCTGCAGACAAAATTTGACATACTTAGTTTTGAACAATAGAGTGGCTGCTTATGCTATCTTTTCAAATAAATGCCACTTGCTTTGATATTTTGTTATCTAATGCAGTGACATTCACAGGTTTTTAAGTGTTGCTAAAGTGTCCAAGTACTTTCTGAAGCTGCTGTTTGTGCTTTATTGCAGTATACTGAGTAACCTGCTCGCTATAACGTGTCAATTTCCCTTGGGGGATCAGTGAAGTGTTCATCTTATCTTGTTCTCAAAGACCTTTCACAACACATTAAAAGTATTTATTGCTATTGGTTCGTACCTCAACAACACAAGACAAACCCATATAGAGGAGGGAAAAAGTGTATGTGAATTGCAATATTAGGGACTATAATTGCAATGCAATATAAGTTTGTTTCTACTGAATTGGTATGTAGAATAAAAAGGGCTCAAGGTTTGGGTGATTAGCAAGGCACAGTTAGTAGAAGTTAGTAGGCTAGGTCAGGCTGTAACTACGGTAAACTACCAGGACCTGAAAGAAGCCACACAGTCACAAACAAACAAACAAAAAAAATAAAAAAGCAAACAAATAAGCAAATGAGCGCGCGAATGAATAAATAAATTAAGTAATTAAAAAATGATTCCAAATGATCAAGAAAATAAGCAAATAAGCAAATAAATAAAAAGCAAAAAAAGAAAATGAAAATGAAAAGCAAATAAACACAAATACATACGTAAACACAAAGAATATCAATCAATCAGTGAGCAAGCTTTTTGCAACCAATGGTCTAATTACAATATCTCCAACAACAACAATACATAATTGAGCGTACATAAGCTAAAAGGGCACACTTTCAGCCAAACAACTCCAAACTGAGGCGAATGGAAAAGTGAACAGACTGCTTTCTCCAAGTATTACAGGCATCTTGCATGCAACCCACTAATGGGCTAAATTATGTGGGTTGGGCTAATTAGTGGACACAGGTGTTACAGGTTCCTGAGATGCCTATATAAAGCCTCAGTTTGTGGCGGTCCAGGAGTGTGGGGAAGATGTGTTTGATTGTGGGGAATGGGAATATTGTATATTTTTGACTTGAAGTTGAGTGGGCCAGTGTTTGAAGGAGAGCCGTCTCTCTATTAGTGATCTAGAAGATCTTGGTTCTCTTCAATCACTGTCTAGGTCTTCCAATAGGGTCAAGAAAAACAAATCAAAGGATAAATCCCAAAGTGTACTTCACTTTTTGTGTACCCTACGGCATGCATACAGTGTGCATGACGTAGAGCCCAAAATATACTTTGTGTTTTACACATGTTAGCATTCACACAGTCGGGATGCAAACCTTTTTAAAGTATACTCCATTTGATAGTGTGCGCTCACACAGGCACGCAAAGATTCATCCTTGTCCAGTTTCTGTGCTTTTTCTCTTCAAATGTTATGAGCGATAAAAATCTCTTTGTACTCATTTAAACTAGAGTAATTTTCAGTTTATGGGCGTCTGTTGTTTTTGTCATCTTCAGTAGTTTGTTGTTCTTGTTCCTTCCCCGACTGTAAAACAATGGCCAGAGCCAGTGTTGCCACCTTGGGGACAAACTAATTAGTGCAAAAAATATTCAAAGCACATGTGTGTTTTGAAGAAAAAATACTATGTATTGTGCTGATGATAGACACACTGTACTCCGTAAACCCTAATGCTCAAAATAATTAATTGGTTTGAGTGGGGCAAACCTTTAGTTTCAAATTATTTCAAACTAATTCGCTTTTTTTTTTTTTTTTACAAAACCATGAAAGTTCTTAGAGTTCACAAAACTGACACTAAGTAATCAGAATTGTTTCAGAGTTTTGAGTTTAATGAACCCGTTTCTTTTAATTTAGACTAACTCAAATTTAACAAACTGGGCTGATTGTTTCCCAGCATACTTTGCCATGACACTCAACAGTGAGAGTAAATGCTAAAATTAAGTGCTATAATGATTTTATTAGCTAGTTAGTTAGAGAGCAGTTATAAGTTAAATGTTTTGCCTTACTTAGCATTTTAGCAATTGATCTGCTAATCGAAGCATTGTGTTAACAATTAGCAAGTTAGCACTTTTTAATTAGCTAATTAAGTTTCCACTAATAAAATAATGAGTTAAATGTATGAGTTAACTTGCTCTAATAAGTTAGGAGCTAACATCTGTCAGTTCTGCTGACTTTGAATTTCTTAACTTAAAAAGTTACGTAACTAATTACATGAAATTTTAGCCAACTTACCCTAACGTATCGTAGCGTATGTGTAAAAACTGAGGTTTAATTTCCGTCACCAGCACAGTATGCTCATATTGTACGCGCAGCCAGATCTCGTTTTTTTTTTTTTTTTGGCACTAATTAGTTTGTCCTCAAGGTAGCAACACTGGCCCAAGCCATTGTTTCACAGTCAGAAAAGAAATGGATGAGACAGAACAACAAACTACTGTAGACAGCAACAACAATAGACAGCCACGTTGATGAGCACTTGTGTGAGGTGATTAACAGTAACCCTAACCCTAAATAACTCTAGTTAAACGAGGACATTTTATCGGTTATACTTCCAGAGAGAAACAGCGCAGCCACTTGTCAAGAATTAAACGTTGTACTGCACAGGTGTTTGACTGCCTGTGTTCAAGCACGCTATGAAATGGATTATATTTTGAAAGGTTATGAATGCATGGCCCTCCACAGCTGAACACATAATTCATTGATTACCTTTGGTTAGAATCACAACACTACCAGAGACTCGCATTCACACCACATACAACAGAGTGGACACTGGACGTGGAGTAGCACTCATTAAAACATGAAATCAGAGTTAATAAGGTCAAGGGGCAATAGTAACTTACAAAAATTTGACCAAATTAACACAATGCATACTGTAGAAAATTACTGAACCATGACCCAGGTGGCTATATATACACCTCCGAGCTCCTAATCAGTTGTAAAATGACATTTAAACCAGTTTAACATTAATGCTAACAATCGGTTTTAAATGCGGGCGATATGAAGATGGTTCAATACTGGAGATAATGCCAAGTATCAATGTTTTAAAGGATATTCTCTAAAATGTTCACTTCTTCCTTTAATTATGTATGAACGTAGTTTTAAAAGACTCTTGTTGAAGGTGAGTGATAATGTTTTTCTTTCACTGGTGTCTGTTCCATTGATGAGGACTCTCTTAATGGATCTTTCTGGTTTTATCCGGTCTGACCTTGCTTTGTCCTAAGAAAGAAATTGGGATTGTTGGATGGGAGACGTGTTGGGGATCAAGAATCCAATGTCAACACCACAGTGAATCGATCTAATGTCAGCTTACATTAAAAAAACATGCACATCATACATCACGACTTTGACAATTTACCAAAGAAGCTTTTGGTTTTGCTTCAGTATAAATCAAGTTGATGAAACTTTTTATAATAAAACTGTCTGATTACCTCAGGGCTCAGGTTTTCTTTCTGTAGCTTTCCTGTAATAGAAGGGCACATATCTTTATTTGTGTCAGCCTAGGGAGAAAGTATGATTATTAAACCGGGTTTTCAACTGGTTTTGCTTCAAGACTCAGGTTTTACATTGGACATCAAAGTGACAAAACGTAACCTGCATTTATTGCAGTTTGGACCATATTTCCCTTTATAATGCATCATTTTCTTCATGCTCTCATCCTAAAAGTCGACACCTGCTTATTTTGGTTTCCTCCTAGAAATTTGTGCTTAAAAATACAGACTTGATTGGATGTACAACCTTTGACTCAAGTCTGGTGTTTTCTCTTCTTTTGACTAACACATGGGAAGCACATTGAGAAAAATGATATAAAAGGCATTCAACTTTTTCCCAAGGCTCCCACAGGACTCTCTATTTGGGCCAATGCTATTTTTACAACGCTATTAGTGAGGATCACTATTCTGTTAATTAATTCAGTTTTTCTTCATTGCTGATAAACTATTGAGTCTTTTTCATTGGCTAGCAGCTATTTAATGTTTGCAAGTGATATAAAAATCGGTACATAAAAAGAGTGTAAGATGAAAATGATCAAACACCAATATTTCTCAACTAACTGCTCCCTTTAGGATACAGCAAGATAGACCGAGAGAATCTCAACCACAAAAAAAGAGCTGAATTGAAATTGGAGGGATGTATGAGAGGATCTAGGAGGAAGAAGAGGACACCGAAAGAAAAGCTCTTCGAAAAGAGTACAAGAAGAGAGGAAGCTCTGAGGAAGAAGAGAGACGGATAATCACCCCCTGTGTGGGCGGCAGAGGCTTCCTCTAATGAGAATGTGGTGGGTGTTCAGCTGGAGTCGTGACTCGTCTGTTCTCTAGTATTGTCTAGGAGAGTTTCCCAGAGCGCTACAGAAAGTGCAATATAACACCAATCAGCCAATCGCAACAGCTCTGCTGATTCAGATGTCACAGATCCTTAATTAGGACCACTAATTGGACCCACTCCATCAGATATGGAGACCTTCTCGTACACCGACCTTTTTTGCTATTTCTGTGCCTGACTGCTCTGCGAAAAACGAATCCAGTCGGAGTTATATTAAAAATTGTCTTTGATCTTCCAAGCTGTTTAATGGCAGTCAGCGGGTGTTGCAGTTTATCAGTCCAAAAGAAGTGCAATAAAGCGCATCCATCCATAATAAAAAAGTGCCTCACATGGCTCCGGGGGGTGAACAAAGGCCTCCTGTAGCGAATCGATGTGTATTTGTAAGAAAAATATCCATATTCAAAACATAATCACTTTAATCTAGCCTGCGCCAACAGTTGTACACTGAGGCAGCTCCGAGAGGATGACGTAAGATGTCGGTGTTGCGCATGCGCCGGTGAATCTCGTGAAAACCAACGTTTGTTTACAGGAGCAAAGGAAGCAAAGTCTAAGGAAAACAAGTCTCCTCTTGGCTTATATCAAAATCCTCCAACATTCTTCTTTACAAATCCTCGTTTTGTACTTTTAATTTGTGACCGTTGTTTTGTTTTGATCTCTCCCCTGCGCTTCCACGTTCGTCACTTCTGAGCGGCGCATGCGCAACGCCGACATCTTACGTCATCCTACCGGAGCTGCTTCCGTGCACAACAGTGAGCGCAAGCTAGATTAAAGTGATTATTACGTTTTAAATATGGTTATTTTCTTACAAAAACACATCGATTCGCTACAGGAGGCCTTTGTTCACCCCTGGAGCCGTGTGAGGCACTTTTTATTATGGATGGATGCGCTTTATTTCACTTCTTTTGGACTGATGAACTGCAACACCTGCTGACTGCCATTAAACAGCTTGGAAGATCAAAGACAATTTTTAATATAACTCTGACTGGATTCGTCTGAAAGAAGAAAGTCATATTCACGTAGGATGCCTTGAGGGTGAGTAATTCATGGGCTAATTTTCATTTTTGGGTGAACTAACCCTTCAATGTCAGTACAACTTTAATTATATAACAAATTAACAAAATGTCTACAAATTGTATTCTATAATTTTTAAAGTATTTCTATTTAGAATGCAAATATTTATATTAAAATAGTTTATGAAGCCATAGATTTGTACACTGCACACTGACGATAACGCAACGTGTATATATGTGTATAACATACAGTAATAATACTTTTTGTCATTATGTAATC
>NW_015536624.1:1879595-1896735 GCF_001515605.1 Sinocyclocheilus anshuiensis | reverse complement strand
AAAAATGTAAATTAAACAAAAATGACAAAAGTTGCTTCTGCAACTAACTGAAATAAGTTTATATTGAAGTACTAAAAATAACAAAAATATAACAAAATATAACTGCAAAAAAATTAAATAATTTAAAAAATATTTTTTTAAAGCAAAAATTGATAAAAATGCAAAACTAAAAGGACAACACTTTAAGTATTAAAAAAAAAAATACTAAAATAACCCCTGTTTGGAAAAGACTGAACCTTTTTAGATCGCCAAGATGAAATGGAGGGCATCATCTGTGAAGGAGTGTTGTATGGTGTCTAGTTCATCCATAACAGAGCGAAGGGGATCTGAAAGAAAGGAGGAACGGCACGCAGACAGACATTTGACCAAGTTGTTAATGTTCATGCCATAGTATTCAAATAAGGAGATGGCAGCATTAGAAAGCCTTATAGAGGTTAAGTGCCACTTTGCCCTGTGTCTCCTCGTGAATTGCATTCACTGAGAGAGCCTCTCTGATGCTGTGAATCTCAAAAACGCAGTGTGAATGTGAATTAGGGTGAAACCGTTTGGCTATGGATGTTAACAGCTTTGTAAGCAGCTTTAAAGTAGTGTCACAACCCCATCCCGTCCCCCTGTCATCAGTAAGACGACATCCACAGAAATCACTGAGCTTTCTGAGTGCAGGATCGTAGAATTGATCGACCCAGTGCTTCTCAGTATTTTATTGCATCACTGAGCTCTACGTTTATACAGGTAACCTTAGCTTTGCTAACAATATACTTTCATTGAAATGTAAAAGAGAGATCTGGCAGATTATTAAATTACATGCTTATTTTTGCAATAGTTTAAAAAAAATATTCACTGTAGCAGTATTCTGAATAGCATGCTATGTATTATTACTGCAAAATATATGTTTTATGTACAGTATTTAAATTTTCTATATGCACAATATGCCTGGAATTAAAAAAGGCCTAAATTAAAAATGTATGTATTTGAATTGCATGTAAAATTTCTACCCATTTGGATTGCAAAATATTTACATAACCCGATAAACTTAATGTGATGTATATTTGTCAGTCACATATAAATGAAATGGGTGTGATTTCTGTACACTACTCAAAAAAATCATGGCATTGTTTAGTATTATTATTTGATATTGGTTGATTTTATTTAAATAGTCATAGTTTCTAAGTGCATGTATTACAATTGCTTAGAATCAGCATAAATGTGTTAATTGTGGAAACAGTTACATTTATTCAGTGAAAAGGTGTGAACAGGTTTAAAATATGGCTAAATGTGGAACAAGCAATTTTCATTTAATTAAAATGTATGAAATTGAGACAAATTGGATTATATTGCATATTTTAAACACACTCAGATACAAATAAATAATGTCAGTTATATAGAAATAAAATAATGTAAAAATAAAATAAATATAAAAAAACACATTTAAATATTTGGTATAAATTTTAAATATTAAATTATTATTATTATTAAACATATTTTATATTTCCCAAGCGAATGTGCCTACCCAACACCTAAAGTTAAGCTATTTTTAAAATCTGGATTTTAAAAAAATGGAGGGGACAAAAACCTTATTCATTGTGATGAGGTCAAGTGTCTCAGTTATCACTAGCCTATTTTAAAATGCATGTCTGCATCTCAATCGGAAAAAGTAACCAGCGGAGAATAGTTAATGCCAATTTTTCATTCCCCTGCTTGTGTAGAGGGCAAATGTACTAAGCCTCCCACGACCATCCCGCCTCCTGCTCTGTGTTTTCCACTGTTCTCTCTCCAGCACATCTGCATGCCACGACTGGGCACAACGCCAGAGGCCACAACCACACGGACCGCCAGCTTCACTGACCCGCACTTCTCACTACACAGCTTTCACTCATTTCAAATACATGTCCTTCTGGGTTAATTTCCCATGAATTTGTGATTTGGCCACATTTTTCTCACCACCAGATGTGAAACACTGCATGAAAAATAATTAAAATCAATCACTGTTTCTCAACTTGTGAGCATAGAATAAATTTAAGGAGCATATGGTGTTCTTGTTCCTTGCTTGCTTTCATTCTAGTGAATCTGTTTTCTGAGGCCTGGCAATACTTAGTAGATAAAATACTTAGTACATGAGTAGGAATGAAATGAAAATTGTGATCTTTGTTTCACCCCCAATATGAGGTAGGGTACAATGGGTCATTCAAGTTGTTTTTGTTTAAAAATCGTATAAATGTATGAGGTGGCAAGGGGGGCCTTTACAAATACTTCAGCTAAAATAATTAATACTTTTTTTTTTATATATATATAATGTCGAAGTTAATACTTGTTCAAAACAATCACTTTAGCAAAGTTTGTACTATTTTCTGCTTATTTTGAAAAAACAAACTGTGTTCAATAAATATACTGTCATTAAAATATGTTAATATAAAAAAATATATTTTAATAAGTAAAGATTCTGAAAGCATTGAAGGAGATCCAATAATAATTGAATATTTACAGCAGTAACAACAAATGCTATTTTATTATATGGTATGATTAATATCATTTTTTTACATGGGATGGTTTAATTCTAAACATGGTGATTATCTCTAATATGGACACCCAACATAATATGATATTTACCATCTGAATCTAACCATGTCATGTCAACAAATGGAAAAGTCAGCCATCTATTAATTATCATGTTAATTACGGTGCCTTTTAGCCACAACAGCAGGGGCGCTTTTTTACCCCAAATACCATACTTTTTTGTATCGAATTAATCCACTGAAGGCGAGTTGAATTGAGAACCCAAGTGCAGTTTATTTACAAGTGATCCAAACATCCAAACGATAATCCGAGACTTGACTAGAACAGACTTGACTTGACTAGAACAGACTTGACTTGACTAGAACAGACTTGACTCGACTTGACTAGAACAGACTTGACTTGACAAGAACAGACTTGACTTGGCATGGACAGGACTCACCAACAGCAGGGTTACAACATCAATACATGACCAAAGACAATGGCAACATGAGGGCTACTTATAGTAGACAAGAGAGTCACATGACAAGAACAAACCAATGGGGAACAAGACACATGACTAAGACAACCAATCAGAACATGACACTTACACCATCACTACACGACCCGAGACAATGGCAACAAGATGGCTACTTATAACAGACAAGGAGGGTCACATGACATGACCAAACCAATGGGAAACAAGACACATGACTAAAACAACCAATCAGAACATGACACATACACAAGGCAGAGAGACATGAGGCAAGGGAAGCATGACACTAACATCAGGAAACAAATACAAAATAAAAGACATGGACATGAACATGAAACAAAAACAAAACCCAAACCCCACATTACACTTTTACATATTATTTCGTTATTTAAAAACTGTTGCTTTAATGATCTTACACAAAACTGAAAAATGTTCAGAAGACCATTGTCTCAAAATATATGCATTAATTTTAGCGATTCTAATTTGCTACTTAAATCTACAACATTTAAAAAAAACAACATCAAATATTAGATCAAGTAAGCACAGAATCAACTTTGCGCTGCTGCATGCGATCGCGACAAGGATCAGACAAATATACATGTGCATCTTGAAAAGCGGATGTTTTGGAAAGTGCTACGCCACGTTTTTGTGCCATCTAGTGATTTAGATGAAAACAATATCAAAGGCGCCTTAACCCGTTGTACCCTATATTTGAATTAAATGGCTTTTTTTACCAGTCCAATGTAACACTGGCTTAACCAATTGCATGAATTTGGGGCGGGACTTACAGTTTGGCTGACCAATGAAACTTATGAACATTTGGGAATAGACCAATTTGGAGTAGACGTCCCAGTTACATCACTTGCAGCTGCGCGCACATTGTGGTGGCATAAAAACACTGGGAACAAGTGGAGGGAAACGGGTAAAATCCCTGGAATAAGAGAAAAAACGTATTGTTGTGCCTTTGGATTTGCAAATAAAATGCAAATAATTTGTATATAATACTGTTGTCAAAGACGCCATTTGAAGCTAAACGCAGACGTTTAAACGGACAGACTATGGATGAAACCTACTATGATTACCCTACTTTTAAAGCATACATTTGATTTAAACAATAGGTCTATATAATATTCATATAGGGGACATATTGTATTAGCGCTACAGTTGAAATACATGCATGAAATACTATTTAAACCTATAACATTTAACTATTTTATTTCACAAATCTGACTTTTTTTCTTGCAAATACAAGTTTATATCTCCTAGTTCAGACTTTATAACTTGATTCAACTCAACAATTGCGAGTTTGTCAATTCTGAGGGAAAAAAGCCAGAAGTGTGGGGTTATAAACTAAAAAGAAAGAATGACGAGTTGTTTTCTCTTACCAGAATTGAGAGATATAATCTCGGAATTGCAAGAAAACAGTCAGAATTTTTTAATATAAACTCAAAATTATTATTTTTTTGTTATTTTATTCCATGGCTTGAATAGACTGCTACGTTAAAACTGTCATTTTCTGCCACCAGATAGGCTCCGCCCACAAAAACCGTCATCACTGTTTGCAAACACTGAAATTGGTATATTATCTTTGCAATCCACTTGGTTTGCTGTGACATATCACATATCGAATGCTGTTTCCGGGTCCAAGCCTCCACTCTATTTTAACTGAAAATATTATCTCAGCACTATTTATATTTATAGCAGACATTTAAGCTTAACTTTTAACTCTAAAAATCTACTTTATCATATTTGATATGCAAATTTCTAGGGCCTCGAAATTATCATTATAAATCAAAACCTGTTGCACACAATAGCTATAGTAGCCTACATGCCTTAGTCTGACTGAAAGTAAAAATGTCTCACTTCAGGCCCTGGTTTACCTGTCTTCTTGCTGTGAAATCTTTACCGATTTTTATAAAGTTAACATAAGAATAACTTTTATGTTCGTAATATGTCAAGATGCACATTTACTGGACTGAAGCAACTTAGACTTACTTGATTATTCATACACACACACACACACACACACACATATATATATAGAGAGAGAGAGAACATTAAACTGTGCGTAACAAATGTGATCATCAGTATTTTTATTTGTTCATCTCTCAATCGTCATTGAATTGCATTGCATTGTATGTTTTGAAACTACAAAGCTTTGATCATAAAACTAAGCATTTAATTATCATCTTACTAAAACATAGGCAGCTATAGAGTGACTGCTGATATTTATATACATTTTAAGTAAGGAGTCTGCTATAATGTTATAAAGATCTCACATTTTCACATATTCTAACTATATCATACTATATCAGCCATATGTATCATATATGATATCAAAAACACATGTAAACCTTTTTTAGACTTAATGAGCAGATTGTTTAGTGATGTCGAAATGACACATATCAGCTTTATATGTCACCTTGTCTAACTGTTCAATAGTTTTTACCAGGCAACTCTTACATTCATGTGCTACTATTATTTGTGATTCTTTATCTCAGGCTTATTCCCAGCTCTAATTTAAAGCTGATACTAAAATTAATTATGTTTATCTCCAGCCTCACAGTTTTTACATGAACTTTAAAGCATGTCAACATATTCTGTTACACCAAATACTCAAAATAATGATCTTTAAAAAAGCATCATATGACCCCTCTAAAAGTTTTAACACATCCAAAGCACATCAAGGACATTTTCCTCCTCCGTAGGCATCTTATCCATTCAAACAGTGTCTTTTTTAGAACTGTTTCCTCTTCGTCTTCCTCTGACCCCAAAACATCTCAAGAGCAACACTGGTATTATTCCATCCCGAGTCTGTGGCCTACCTTCCTTTCATCATGATGAAAACAGTCCAACTGTTTGCTCTGTCTCGGCCTTCACTCTGCACTAATGGAGGGCACCTGGAGTTCTCCCCGACCGGCCTGCTCACCACGGTAATGGCTGCTTCTGTGAAAGAGATATTCCTTGTAGTGAGAATGTAGATGACACAAACTAATGCTCTCGTCTCTCCCATAAGGGCTGTCGCTCAGGGGAGGTGTTAAGTAACCACAGGCTTGCCGGTGGGGTATAATTGTATGGCACGGCAGTTGCGAAACGTAAATAACAGGTGCTGAATTCAGTAAAGAATAGACTGGGGCTCATGGACGTGTGACATTCGATGTCACTAGAAAAATAAAGGTCTCGGCTGTTTACCAAATGAGAAATAACAACAGCATACTGTGAGTGAGTCAGAGCAGATAAGGGTTTACACTGTAAAAAATAGTAACATCTACATTAACTGCTTTTACAATATTATTTAACATCACTGAACCAATCTATACACTACTAGTCAAAAATGTACAATAATTACAGTATTTTTGTTTTTGTAAAAAAAAGTATCTAATGTTTTAAAATTTGGTTGATTCTTTTTTATGTTTCTGAAGAAAGTCTCTTATGCTAACCAAGCCTGCATTTATTTGATAAAATACAGTAAAAACAGTAATATTGTAAAATATTGTTATGATTTTAAATAACTGTTTTCTTTTTTATTGCACTAAAATATTAGGCTAATAATAATATATTCCTTGATGGAAAGCTGAATTTTCAGCATCATTACTCCAGTATTCAGTGTCACATGATCCTTCAGAAATCATTCTAATATACTGATTTGCTGCTCAAGAAACATTTTTTTTATTATCATAGTTGAAAACAGTTGTGCTACTTAATATTTTTTGTGGAAACCGTGATACTATCTTGTTTGTTTGTTCGTTTGTTTGTTTGTTTGGGGTATGCAGGATAAGAAAAGGAAAGAAAAGAAAAGAAAAGAAAAGAAAAGAAAAGAAAAGAAAAGAAAAGAAAAGAAAAGAAAAGAAAAGAAAAAAAATACTTTTGTTCAGTCAGGAAGCATTGAATTGATCAAAAGTGACAGTAAAGGCATTTATAAAGTTATAAAAGATTTCTATTTCAAATTAATGCTGTTCAGTGAACTTTCTATTTATCAACGCATAACGTATGAAGCAGCAAAAATGTTTCTTGAGCAGCAAATCAGCATATTAGAATGATTTCTGAAGGATCATGTGACACTGAAGACTGGAGTAATGATGCTGAAAATTCAACTTTGCATCACACTTTGCATAAGTTACATTTTAAAATATATGAAAATAGAAAACAGTTATTTAAGTTGTAACAATATTTCACAATATTACCTTTATAAATTCAGCCTTGGTGAACATAAGATTCTAAAACCTCAAATAAATCCTTAATAAAACCACTTTTATGGGTTAAATCAGGTAGAAAAATAGCGCTTACAGGTGACCAATTTTTACAGTGTATTTCTATGAGGAATAATGAGAAAACTGGTGATGTAACCTTTACATGAACCACATCAACAAGCTAGTCATCCAAATGATCTACATCTGCCTGAGCCAAAATAAATGAGTAACTTTTTATATTCTGTAATGCTACAGATGCTGACAGATTTTCAAGCATCTGCCAGTGCATTAAAAAATTTAAAATCAGGTTATAAAATCAAATAAAAACTGAATTCTTTATCATGAGCCCTTATCACTCTACTTTGCTGGGCATCCAATTAAATAAGCTCTGTGTGTTTCTTTTTTGGTGGGTTACATCATGACACTCGCTGTATTATTACACGTCTCGCACATCATTATGTAACGACACAACATAGTTATGTGTGAGATAATTGGTACCACAGCTCACCGTTAATATAGTTTCAGACTAGTGAGAAACAGACACACACATCTTGCAAAACAGTTTTTGCTTTCAGATATCAATTAGAGGAATAGATCACACAAAAATGAAAACTGTATTTTTATTTTGTCGTGCTATATTCAAAATCTTCTAAAGCCAACTCTGGTTGAGGAAGAGGCTAAACACTGGAGTTTTGTGGCTTTTAGTTTGTCTATATACTTGTGAGCTCCTATGAGATGCTACAATTAAGAGATATATTGATAAATGCTGTTCATTTGAACTTTCTATTCATTAAGAATCCTGGTTGCATCACCGTTTCCACCAAAATAAGCAACTGTTTTCAACACTGATAATAGATTCAAGTTTCTTGAGCAGCAAATCAGCATATTAGAATGATTTCGGAAGGATCATGTGACACTGAAGACTAAAGCAATGATGCTGAAAATTCAGCGTTGCATCACAGGAATAAATTACATTTCAAAATATATTAAAATAGAAAACCGTTATTTGAAATTGTATAATATTTCACAATATTACTGTTTTTCTGTATGTTTGATCAATTAAATGCAATTTTTCCAGTATTATGAAAGTCATTTTGTATTCAGCAGAAGGAAGAAAGACAGGTTTGGAACAACTCGGGGGTGAGTAAATCATGACAACATTTTCATTTTTGGGTGCACTATCCCCTATAAGCTGAAGATTTATCATATAAGTACTACACTACACAGTATGTTATATGGTTCAATATCTTATATGGTTATATGGTGTGTGGGAGGGGGAATCTGTCACATCACAGCAGTGTATGGCAGGCATGTGACAGGCTGACAGTGACAGGAGCACTACGCCTTCAGCAGCGGTTCAACTGCACACTAGAAATGCTGCCAGTGAGCAATGAACGTGTGCTGCTTTCACTCTGCATTCACACCAGTGTCCAGTTTGAAACAGGCACAAGAAAAACATTCAAAATAAAAAAACAACTACATTACAAACTATCAAAAAGAAAAAAGAAAAAACTTTACATTTTGCTATACAGAACGACTAAATGCCCACTGCACTGTGTTCAAATAGCTTTCATATTATTTGGCTTTATTTTGAAAAACTATAGGGATAGTTCACCCAAAAATGAAAACGGTGTCATCATTTACTCACCCACAAGTTGTTCCAAACCTGTATGAATTTCTTTATTCTGCTGAACACAAAAGAAGAGATTCTAAAGAATTTCGTAACCAAACATTTGACGGCAGCCATTGACTTCCATAGTGTGTGGGGAAAAAAATACTAAGGTAGAGTAAGTTGATGGCTACTACGTCAACTGTTTTTCTACTGTACCAACATTCTTCAAAATATCTTCTTTTGTGTTCAACAAGACAGAAACTCATACAGTTCAAAACTTTTCGAACCTAAAACTAACGGCGATTGAAAAGTGGTGATTATAAAGAAAATGCAGCGCGTTGCGTTCTTCTCGCCCCATTTGCTTGCCTGTATATAGTTTGCATTATCATAAGGTGTAAGTTTGGTCTTCTTATATCCAGTGGCGGCTAGTCAGGGGAAGCACAGCTTCCCCATAATTTTGAGGTGAAAATGGGAGGAGGACGATTTAATGTTAATAAGATTCACAATTCATTTCAGGTCATGTCTCAGAATGTGTGTATTTTTTGTTTGTAATTTCACAGTTGTAATACCATAACGTGAAAGTGCCGCTTTTCTATCGCGAATGTGCCGAATCTGCTGATGTAATTACAACCGCTAGGTGATATAGAAGGGGAAGGGGAGGCCGGGGAAGACGCTGAGCTCTCTTGCCTCCATTGGTAAAAAAAATTAGCCAATCGCCATCGAGTGTTCACTTTCAGCGCTGAGGAGTGTTGAGAAAAGAAACCTCGCCGGGGAGGCTAGCCTCCCTTCTTATATCAACCAATCATCATAGAGACGTAAATTACGTGATATTATTTTGAACGTCTGCTGCTGCGCTGATAATATACAACTTATGAGTAGCGATATTGAATATTTGATTGCCAACAGATTTATCAAGCTGTCATTTAAACAGTATATATACAAATTGAAGGAAAACAGCCTACGCTGGATATAGACTACAGCAGTCGGCTTAATTAAATGGCGCAGAAGGCAGCTCTCTTTTAACAGACTTTTAAGAAGGGATGGAAGTTTCCTTCAAGTGAAAGGCCAGGTAAGTGAAATTATATTATCTTGCTGTATGTATGTCATTTTCTTTACGTTTTCTGACTAAAAGCAACCAAAAAGCCATTTTAAAGTGGTTAAGCAAATAATAATAATAATAATAATCGGCAGGGATCCCAGACCAATACAATTAGTGTGCCTCCTCTATTTTAAAACCCAGGAGCCGCCACTGCTTATATCACTGCATTAGTTCACTGAGGCGTGTTATGCGTTTTTGATGTTACACACTGTTGGGGAATCCTGGAGTGTGACGTTTGAGGGGAACCCCAGTATTACAACTCAGCGTCACACAAGCCATGATACAAAGTTAAGGGAAAGAAGCAACCAAAAACAATATGTCTTCCTCCAATGTAATGTTAGTTCTGTACAGCGTCAGCATCGGTTAAAATAGCATTATGATCTCCTTTGCGGTAGAGAAAGCTGCTTACATGCAGGCTAAACGAGTATCAGCGAAGATGTTGAATTAAACGTAAACACAACCAGCTTTTCCGCATATAGGCTACATACTGGCCCTGATTATCATAACTTCTACTTACCGCTTGCTCCATTCCTGCAAATCAGTTTTTATGAATGAATGAATGACTTGCGCTACCGGTTGTTTTGGTTTTCATCAATAGCCGCTTGCGCCACCTGCTGGTGTGCAACTGACAGCAGATGGAGATCATGCATCGGTGCTCCACTGCTATTCCTGCAGTTCCCGGATGTGCAATGCCGAATTTTCTGGTGAATTTGAACCACTGAATGTGTGGAAGCAAATTTGTAAAGTGAAATAAAATGGACCGAAAATTGCCTGTCAAATATTATACATCGTATTTTTAAACAGAATTAATATTTCGCAAGTGAACTCTAGAAGGTGAATATGAATTTTTAATCATGAAAATGTGTGTGACCTAGTGTGTACAACTTTGTTGGATTTCAGCCACTAAAAATGCAAGCCATGAAAATACAATGCATTGTTTTTTCAGTTAGTGCAATTCAACGTGCTTTTTTGTTTCAAAGACATTTGCCATTATTTTTCTTCCATACCTTTCCCATGTGATATGAGATTTGAAATAGGAGGGAAAAAAAAATTCAGCAAAAGGCGGTTTCGATCCCAGGTGGATCGTGCCAAAAAGACTACGGTACGTACTCTACCATTTACACCACTGGAGCTGACGTTTAATGCTGCATTCAAGTCCTCCTGGGACGTTCGTACTTACGAGTTGACAAGTCGTAATTACGACGTCAGGTGCGTTCAAGTCAGTTTAGTCGGAACAAGATGGCGGTGTACCTTCTTTTAATAAATTACAAGAAAATACAACAGGGTCTGCATTTTTTTTTACTTGGATTTCAGCTGCGTAACAAGAACATGACCAATTTAAGTTTATAGGACAACTAAACTATCAATTTAAACAAAAATTTACCGTCAACTACAGACGTTGCATCCATCGATTCCGCCATGTTTCTCATTGACACGCCCTGAACTCGGAAAATCTGGGCTTAAAGAAAATTTCGAGTTTCCCACTCGTAATAACGACTTTGTGGTGGCGTTCATGTGCGTTCAACTTGTAAATACGATCTATCCGACATGACATGAACGCACCATAACAGCCGTGTTTTGTGTTGTTGAGTAGCCCGATCACAAGTTGGTGGGCGGAGTTAGTGTAAATGGCCACTTCCAACAAGGCGGGCTATTTGCACTTAGTGTAAATAGACACTCCGAATAAATAATGTTACAATAGATTTCTATTTCAAATAATTGCTGTTCTTCTGAACTTTCGAATTAAAAAGTCTTGGAAAAAAGTACCATGTTTATCATAAAAATATGACGCAGCACAACTGTTTTTAACGTTGATAATCAGAAATGTTCTTGAGCAGCAAATCAACATATTAGAATGATTTCTGAAGGATCATGTGACACCGAAGGCTGGAATAATGATGCTAAAAATAGCTTTGATGCATCCAGTGTGTAATATGATAACATATTTGTGTAATTAACAAAAAGAAAAATGAAACTGGAAAAGGCATAGGCCTACTTAATTCAATTCTGAACGTTTCTGAGCTGTGTTTTACTCTTTCCTGTAGATGATGTATCATTGTGAAGTCTAAGCAATTAAAAACATTTGAATAATTCAGCATGTGCCTCCCCATTGGGTTTTACTCAATGTCTCTCTCTCTGTTCACTGAGTTTAATGTTTAGTCTGCTCACTCCATATGAACTGCTCCCATTTCAATTAGGCACATACTGATAGAGGTCCATTTTCTGTTTTGATTTGGTAATTAAGCTCTCATGTTTTCACATGTTGTGATAAATATTTACGCGGGTGACGACGCTGACAATATTCCTCTCGCTGTATTTATTATTAGACGTGTCATCTGTATCCCCACTCCCAAAAACCGAATGAATATAAAAAGTCAACAATGACCTTTCAAGCTTCCACAGTACTCAACCAACAGCGTTTGTTTACAACTTCACATTTCAAATGATTTGATAAATTGCAACCCCAATCAACAGATATCAAGGACACCTCGCCGCCACCCATCGTCATTCAGATTTTCACAGTAAAGTATTTAATAAAAAACTAATGCAACTTTTGTGGATGGACTGGTTGGAAATCGGATGTGAGGTCTAATAAATCTAAAATATGATCTTGTCCGTATAGAAAGGAATCCTTTTGAAGACTGACATTGTAGTTCAAGGAGAACAGGCTAATAGGCAAGGCAAGGCAAGTTTATTTATATAGCACATTTCATACACAATGGTAATTGAAAGTGCTTTACATAAAAGAAAAGAAAAAAAAATAATCACAACAATAAAACAAGGAATTAAAAAACTTTGAAAATGATTAAAAAAATTGATTTAAGAGAACTCACATAATAACCTCTCCCTTCTAAGTATGACCTGAACCATTTGATAGATGGCAGGTAACAACTGCTTTGAAAGCGAGGCACTCAGGAAAACAGGAAATGGAGCCACCCTCGAGAAAAATTACTATAGAATACTGTTGATTGGGCGGCGCATCGAAAGAATCAGAGCAAGGCCTTTGATCGAGCAATGCAAAGACCATTAAGTAGAAATGAATGCAAGGAATCTTGGGTTGTTTTCCTAAACCAAAGTATTCTCCCCTGGGATAGTGAAATGTCACAAAATTTTGCTTTTGGATGTGCGGATCACCACCAACTTCAGAGTGTCTGAATAAAAGAGGCGCTTGGTTTATGTGCAGTGAACCATAGAAATGAGCTGCCTTAAAAAAACATATCACCCTCTTCCTTCTCCCTAACTGAATAAATATTCTCAGAGCTGCAAAATAACAATGTCAAGACACCCCATATTTTTTATTAACTTCTGCAAAGCAAATCCTGGATTTCTTCTCAAATTGTACAGCGGTGTCTAGACGTTGTGCTCTGAGCTGTGCTGCCAGGGAAAATAGTTGAATATATTCCAAACGTGAAAGAATTCTAATGAGCACAGAGCTGTGTAATGTTGACATTAAACCGTGACGGATTTCACCATATAGTCATGGAACAGACAATCTGACAATCGGTTTTTATGCTCAAAATGGATTTGCTTAACCAGGTAGTCTTGTGTATCAGATAACCTCTGTAAAAATCTAATTTCAATGAACACATGGCAGGATCTTATTTTGCATAATGAAAGTGGGGCACTGACATGAGGAAAGATGGGATTTTGGTAATTCAGCTTTTGTCCCTGCGTGTCGAGTCCATCTGTCTTCCAAACTCTGCTTAAAAGGAAATTAATTTCCATGAATTTGGTGCTAATCAAGATGGTGGTCCAACAAAGCCAACTAAACTTCAGGGAAATGTTCACCCAAGAATTATTTACACACCCTCATGTTGTTCCGAACCTGTATAACCTTCTTTTGTCCATGAAACACAGGGAGAAATTGTAATCTTTTATATAGTTCTTTCCATACGACAAGTGACCGCATCTGTCAAACTCTAAAAGGGCAAAAGAAACAAGATAAATGCACTGTACAAGTAACCCACACAACTCATGCATTGTATGTCAAATCTTCTGAAGCATAAAGAAAAAATATAAAGAAAGAATAACAGCATAACAAGAATAACAGTGAGAAATTGAGTATGAATAGTATGGAAACTACTTGACCAAGTCTTACTTGCTAAGCTAGATAAGAAGCCTGGAGGAGACACCGGTACACCAGCATCCAAAACAAGACATTATGATGGTTATTATCTATGCTGCTCCAGTCGATTCTTCAACATGAATCAGTTTCCCTTGATGCCATTTAATTAACTTTCATTTTATGGCCCAGATTGAAGAATACTTCAAATATTCAGCTTCCTGTGAGGTGTGGCCAATTTAAATTCAGCTCATGAACTGAAACGCACACAATTCTGAAATTTGCACAGATCTATTCACTGCATCACCTGTCTGCCACAATAACGATATCTGAATTAGCCTTCTGCAAAAGCTGCAGCTAATTTAAATGGATATGTACATGACCGTGTGGAGTGAGATTTTTTTTTGTTGTTTTTGTTTTTTTTTTTGTGAAAGAAAATGACACTTTTATCCAGGAAAGATGCATTCAATTGATTAAAAGTGACAGTAAAGACATTTTTTACACACACACACACACACACACACACACACACACATAATCCATTTTAAATATGCTGTTGTTTTTGTACTTTCTACTAATTAAATAATCCTGAAAAAAAGTATTATGATTTTTTTTTTCAAAAAAAAAAAGTATTAATATTAAACATTCATGTTTTTTTAAAGTGTATGTGTATAGATAGATAGATAGATAGATAGTGAGAATAAAAATACTTACAAAAAAAAAAAAAAACTTAAATAATCAATTCTATCATTCGTGTATATCACTGAATTAATAAAAAAAATATAACCAAAATTGTGAACTAGATTGGTCCAGTGCGGACATGTTTCCAATGACAAGATGAACTGTTTCTATGGTCTTCAGTGTGCGTATCAGAATACTTACTCCTGATTCGTTTTGTTGTAGTGTGCTGCTGTGGTCCCACATTTTAACCTATCTGTACACTTCAAAGGGTTTGCTTATGCACCACGCTGCTACAGGATCTTCCCCTCATTCTCAGTCCTACAAGGGATAAAGTGAAAATCAAGTCAATTAGCAAAAATCCTCAGCTCTCTGCTTGTCCCCCTTATGACACCGCTCGTTGGTTTAGCTGAGGAGGATGCATGTGTGCTTAGTGCTGGATAAGGTCATGGAGTGTAATCCTACCACTGAATTTAATTTTCAGCCTGCACTTTCGAATTAATTCATTTAACTCCAACCTCCTAATCACAGTGGAGGGCAGATCTGCATGCTAATTGCACATGATACCAGTGCTGATAAGACCCACTGATTCTTAAGGGAGCTTCCAGAAAGAGCTGTGCCAATGGTCCTTGTAGTTCATCTGATTGGATGGGCTAATCACAGGGACAGAGAAGAACCCAGAGCGCCGTGTCGACTCCAGCCTCAACAGATGTCAAATCACTTGCATAATATGTCTTTTGTAGTTTAGAGAGGTTGTAACATGGAAAACAGGATTGTCTTTGCTCTTTTGAAGTGAAAGTGTTCAATGTATTGTGCAGAAATATGGGTCATTTATGATCATATCCATGAGCACATTAACATATATTAAGTGCAATAATATATATATTGTACTGGGTCAAAACAACCCAATAGCTGCGCTGGGTTATATTTAACCCAGCATTTTTTAGAGTGTAATATTGTTACATATAATATTAAAAGCAATGTCGGTTCATGACAGTTTTAAGGGAACTGCTCAATGAAAACACACACACACACACACAGTGTATATAAAGTATTAACAGTACAAAATGTATTTAATAAATAAAGATAAGAACAAAAAAAAAAAAAAAACATTTTTATTATTTAAAAATGTAGGATACACAAATAGCACCAAAATGCAGTAAATAAATAAATCAGGAAACACCTTGTCCTGTGCAAAATAAATTATGATTATATTATTTTTACTGTAAGAAATCTTTACTAACATTTTGTAACAGTACAAACAACAGTGCAGAACATATAAATACTGGGCATAACATAAAATTAAAAAGATGTTGATTTTTTTGTTGTATTGTAAAATTCATTCTGATGCATATTAATGGATATCTCAAGCTTATGTGGGAAGAATAGCATTATATTTATAAACAGACAGAGGTCATTTTTTCACATGAGCGCACAATATAATTTTTAATTGCAGGTTGCGCCTACTTTATATGAAATAAATAGTCAGGTGGAAAAGAATATATTGCAGCTGAAGTGTTAAAGCCTGCAGGCTTGTTCTTTTGCAATACGAAAAGATGAAATTAAAAGGTAATAAATGCCTTGGCAGTGAAATTAATTTTCAGGCAATATTCCCACACATGGCTTTGACTTTCATGGCAAGGTATGTGGGCTGATTCTGTAGCTCTAGGGTTTTAAATAACCCTGAATGTATGGCAGAGCCCTTTTCTACATGACAATACCCCACCTATTCTTTCTTTTTTTATGAGAGAAGCACCTACACATCTTTCTAACACAGAGTCTATGGAGAACAAAAGCAAATTTAACACCAAAAAAAGCATTAAAGGAGGTACCAAAAGACATTTGACAACCTGAATCAGACAACAAGTATTTCAGTACGTCTGGGTGTCTGCTCACCTCGTGGGTTACTGCAGTCAGATACGTGACTGTGATCAATCCTTCTGTTAAATCTTTGCTAATTGAGGTCAGCTGGAGCACAATTAGTGTAGAATTAAAAGCTTTTCATTCCGAGCTTTGACTTCATCTTGATTAGGAAACTCTCCTGGACTCTGCTGTCATAACCAAAATAAAAATGAAAGTATGTGAATAAACATGCATGCAAATGAAAGTTACCTCTTATATAGTTTGTACAGTGACTTTAGTTCACAAAGTATGAATCATTTATCTGCTATTGAGGGAGACATTAATACAGTGCAGATAATGCTGTTTACTAAAAAATCTTACACAAATTACGCAATTCGTTTCAAGCTTCAAATAGAAAAACACTTATTAGTTGGGATGCACTAATATTAACATTCTGGCATATACATAATTATAAGTAATGTTCATAAGTAATGGACAACTGGTAAATGGCCATTAAAATGCATTGTGCATTAAAAATGCTATACTATTTTACTTAAATTATATTAATTTATTATTAGTAGTAGTAGTAGTAGTAGTAACGTATTTATAATATAAATATAAATACATTAATTGCAAGTGAATGTTGGCATCATGTTGGCAATATTAATAT
>NW_015536624.1:1854528-1870082 GCF_001515605.1 Sinocyclocheilus anshuiensis | reverse complement strand
TGATATATATATATATATATATATATATATATATATGAACATTCAGAGTTCAATATCCAATACTGAAAAATAAAATTTAATTAAATTAAAAAAATTAATAAATAAATAAATAATTTTTGAATGCTGCAAGCAAATTTTGGTGTCACATAATTTTGTATTTTAATTTATTTAAATGTATTGTTGTTTTTTTAAAGATTAAGTAAGTATTAGATGACTGCAAAGGTAATCTAAATGTTAAAATATGGGAAATGAGCATCGTTTAATATCCAATACCAAACTATACTGATAAATTAATAAACATTGGCTGAAAAAGTACAAAAGTAACTCATTACTTAAAAATTTTTATTGCAGTGTAAATTCAACAAGTATTGCATCACTTATTTATTAAAAAATCTGATTACATAATGCAGTTGACTCCCACTGGTTATGTATTCAAAAAGTGTCTCTTTGAGGTTTAAACATTTATTTTCCATATCCTGTCTTTAAATACAGTATTATGTCACTAATAAAGCCTCAAAGTGCTTCACAATCTGATGTCCACACTGACCACAGAGAGAGCCACATGAATACAACGATCAAAAAAATTTAAAAATCTCGCGTTTCAGACGAGGGTTTTGTTTGCCAGACTGTCATTGAGTAAGCTCATCTGCATGCCCGCTGTGTGGACACTCACCCGGGTCAAATTAGCATTTTGCAGTTGGAGACGGCCGCAGCTTTGTGCCTGAGCACTGGCCATGACACACTGATGTGCTCTGTTGTTACCCTGAATGGCTCTTAGCTGGCAACGCTGCTAACAGGTGCTGATTGTAGCCGGTGAGCAGGCGAGTGTTTTAAGCTTACGTGTTTAATGTGATTCCCTGCATTCTGAATGATTGCAGAAGTGATGTGCATTGTTTATCTGGCCAGGGGGGAAATAACAATGTTTCGTTTTCGAATGCCTGCTGGCAGAGGGATTCTTCGGAATCAAAGCCATAAACAAAGAATTGATGTATGAGTTGAACATCGTCTATGACACTCACATTGATATGTGACACAATATGGAGGGCTTTAGATCATATTCTGTAAGCAATCTACCTTCCTTTTTGGCACACAGGCAAGAAATCCTCTTGAATCAAGTGGAGTGAATGAACAGGTTGAGATACAGATAAGGAATCAAACCATCACATAACAAGTGCACATACTTTAGGTTTGTATGTGTTGGCTGACCAAGTGCCAGTGAGATGAATGAGAATGCTAAAAGACTGCTTTCACCATTTGTTTAAAGGGGTCCTATTATGCTCTTTTACAAAGTCTTGATTTTGTTTTGGGGGTGTACTAGAACATGCTCTCATGCTTGGTGGTTCGAAAAATGCATTATTTTTTCACATAATTTACATTATTAAAATACCTTTCTCCCCAGCCTGGCACAAATGGCTCGGTTAGTTCCGGCTTTGATGAAGGTCCATGCACTCACTCAACCAAGCGTTCTAACCACAACCTCGCCCCTCCCCACCCCCCAACCATTCGAATTTCTGTAGGCGGGAATTATTTGTAATGATATTCCAATGAGCCACTTTGTGATATCACAAAGCCCGGAAAACAACCGCTGTAGTCCAAACGAGCCGTTCGTTGTAGATCTTGAAAAGGGATTTTTAAAAAACGAAATATCTCCCTTGGCGTGGACTTTGAGATTTTCAACTTTCTAGATCTTTTTTATGCCCAAACATACACACTACACACTGACTAAAATTAAAAAAGTGAAATAGCATAATAGGACCCCTTTAAAACATTTCAGGTGTGTCCCAGTTCGCATACTTGTACACTATTCTATGCCGTTTTGTAGTATAAATAGTGCGAGTAGTGGCAGGGGAAGGGCCATTAGACTCCAATGCTGAATGACAAAATAACCTTATACAGTAATGCATACACTACACAGTTGAGTACATAGTATATAAATGCATATTGTGCATAGTGCACCATTTGTGATGCAGCTTTTCATTAGAGAAATGCATAAATGTTCATGCTAAAAAATAGCTTCTGAGGACATGGCAAAATACTAACACAAACTCAACAAAAAGTAGTGAAATAATTCTAAATTCACCCCAGTATTCACTTAAATGTGATACTGCGACCAAATTTAACTTAAGCATTGCATATAATACTATATCCAAATGATAGGCATGAAAATGTATTGCAAATAGCAATTCCTAATAATACGCATGACTCACAATAACGGTGTGGCTCTCTCTTCTTGTTTTGATTCTTTAAAATCCAATGATAGACAACATTTTTTCCCCTTTGAACAAATTAGAGTAAAACAAATCTCCAGTTAGAGGCAGCGTGGCTTATGGGGATAAAAACCATAGTTGCCCTAGTTGCCCACAGTACCTGTCAACACAGTATTATTAGAGTACATCAAATCCTGATTTAAATCTATTTCCTCACAAAATAACATGTAAATTAGCTTTGCCATGATAGGACATAAAACCCAAACAACTTCAAAAATGTCATGACTAAGGTGTTCCATATTCGTGAGTCAAGCGGATTATCATTGCACTCATAACACTCGATTCAGCATCGGTGGAAAATACAGAAAAATCAACCTGCAGTGGGTGGATGAATGTAATCCTTATACGCTTGTCGGAACAAGCACAAAGCTCAATTATGATTCATGCACTTCTTTTCTAAATCAACCTTTATCTTGCACCTGTCCATTAGAAAGGAGTTCTGCACGTAGCTTATCTCGGTCGTGCCGTGTATTTAATTGAAATTCAGTCTCCGCTGGCTCTTTATGTAATTGCCCCATGGTGGAGATACATCTTGGGCAACAATGCAAACCTTTGAACCCATTTCATCAGAATGTTCCATTTCCTTTTTGATCTGATCTGACATCTATATTCATTGCCCGCAATCACTACACATCAGCAAGCAGGGCCTAATTACCTTTGTATTTGGCATCGCGTGACGCCCCATCCGTAATCCCACCTGACAGGAATACCTCAGAGTATATGCATCCTCGTAAGAGAAGTGAATATGCGTATACTCATTATACTAATGCCGTAAATTTATTGACTCCCTATTGCACGTACAGGAGACGGACAAGAGCGAAGGATAGACTGAGGGAGGAGAGATTTGATTTCTACCGCATTGCAGGTTTCTGCTCTCTTTCATATTCGAATTCATCTTGAATTCACGCTGCATATTATCTGTCTCTCTAGTCCCTGAAGCCTGACTGCTGCGTTCGCCTGGATCCTTGTTAAAACAATGCTGGGAGAAGGAGAGGACACCTTGCCGTGCTAAAGCAAACATCCCCTACTCTGGATCAATATTTGATGCTACATTTTTAAACGCTTGATAAGGTGCGCTTCCTTATTAAGACGTGAGCAATCTTGCTTAAGTGATATTCTTGTGTCTCTGCCGTTTACATCAAGATGAACGTCGATTAGACATTTCAATTTTGCAATTGGCTTAGATTCTAATGAAAAGAATTGAGTATGGATGGTTTACTTTATTACTGAGAAAACAAGCGTATTTCTGTTTTATATATAGGTGTGAGCTTGTAGTTTGAACTGAATGGAATGTGATGAGAGAGAAAGAACTATAAAAAACAGTAAAAATAGTCAACACTTCTTTTCATTGCATCCCTGCTTGCAAACAAACACAACTCAATCAGTGTAACAATTCATGAACAAAGACTTCTAATATTATCAGCCAGCTCTTTATATAATGTTGGATAAACAAGTATGTCTAACTTTGTCCATATATATAGTATACTCAAGAAGACAACATATACTATATATCAAATCTCAGCTATCCTCACAAAATGTGAACTATATTATCGTACAGCACTGTCTATATATAAAGTTGGATACATAGTACATCCAAACTTTATCCATATGCATACAGTATAATCACGTAGGACAATATAACACTATATAGCAAATCTCAATGGCTTGATCGGCTGTATCGTCACAGCTCCAATCTGCAAAATGAGACCATAAGTCATGAATATATTATAATCATTAGCATTATGATTTTTGGGAAAAGCTGCTTTGAAACATTGTGTATTGTGAAAAGCCCTAAACAAATACATTTGACTTGACTTCTATGAGCTGATTCTTATGGAAGCATGTTTCCACTGCTGTGACTATTCTCGCAATTGCAGGTTTACATCTTATAAAGTCATAATTGTGTGCTATAATGTGAAAGTTGCAAGATATAAACTCACAATTCTGCCTTTTTCCTCAGAATTTCGAGTTTATATCTTGCAAATCTGACTTAATACAAAATTACGAGTTTTTACAGTAAGCCAGAATTGTTCGATAAAAACTCGCAATTGTAAAAAAAGTATTTTTTTTCTCAGAATTGTACGTTAAAACTCACAATTATGAGTTTATATCTCACAATTCTGAGAAAAGCAATTTTGAGAAAAAAAAAAGTCAGAATTGCAAGAAAGTCAGAATTATGTCTTGTATATCTGAATATATTTCTCGCAAGTGCAAGTTTATATCATGCAATTCAAAGAAAAAAAGCCAAAAGCCTTTCCACACTGAGCGCGATGCAAAAAAGTGAGGCAAATCCCCGACGAACGGTGCTTTCACACCGAGCGCGAAACGATTGTTCGCCTTCTGCTAATTCATGCCTGCACGCTAGGTGGCGCCGACTAACAATGCATTTTTCCTAAGATATGTATCTCGTATATGGATTTAACATCTAAATTAAGATAAACAAATTTTGGCTCTACACCAGAAACACAAACTATCTATAATGCTTAGAAGAATAGGCTACATCCTAAAATATAATTAGAAGTACAATTAGTATCAAGCTACACTTTAAAATATATTTGCTTACCCACTTTAAATCATCATCGAGTGCTTGTAATAACTTCCGATTGTGATTTATAGTTGATTTTGATTCTATAAAAAGCAGACACATGCACTCTTTGTATGTTTAATAATGCTAAACTGCTAATATTTGTCATAAACATCCTACCATGAGCTGCATACAAAACACATACAGAAAATATATCGTCATAATCATATGTCTATTTGCTTTCATATTTCATGTGTAGAAAAAATGTTTCACTCGATTTTTTTTAATACGGAAGATCTAGACTAGAGAGTTAACGCGCTCGTGGAAGAAAACGAACGGTGCTCTACAGATCACATTCAGTGGACAATTAATAGAAATGTTATTCTGTATAAAGAACATGTGAGAACAAATCTGTTCTCAAATACCAACGATAACAAGAACTCAGCATCCACTCTCTTCTCTTATCCGGGATACTCTTCTTCTGTGTTTGTTTACACTGGTTTTCGAAACAGCGCCACCACTCTTGCCTTTTTGTGCAAAAGCAGCTGCTCCGGTCACGTTATCCTAGCTCAAATCTTATTGGACGGCCCGTGTTTACGCTTTGCGAAACTGAAAAGATTCATCGGACTGGTGCGAAAAAAAAACATTCACATTTTCGGTGCGCAAATGTTCGTGGTCTATGTGGAAGCTTCCATAGAAATGTATTGTTTTATTCCAGCGCGTCATCGCGTCCAATATTCGTTTCGCTTTTTCACGCTGAGTGTGGGAAGGCCTTGACCCTTCGCAAAGAGCTTGATTGACAGGCGATCTGACCAATCATAACTCAGAATCTGCCATCTTGTTCAACAAACAGATCAGACAGGAGAGTAGATTAATTTTGGTGGACTTGTGTATATTGATGTCTTTCCGAAGTTGGAATAAAATACGTTCTGATGTTCATTCATGTTTATTTCATGCTTTAGGCAAATATGAAAAGTTCATGTGCCGCTTGAGGTATACAGTGATCTGCCATGACACATTAAAGAGCCACAAAACTATTTATTGTTTGAATTTCTTTTAAAAAATAACAATTGCCTGTCAGCATGTTTTCAGTTTCCCCTTTGCTCCGCGATATATTTTTTACTGCGTGAGAACATGATGTGTGGCGTGAGAGCGGCATGGCTTGTCGGACATAGCAACAGTAACTAAGGTGGGTGGGTCTTTGCAAAGGTCAATTGCGAGATGTAAACTCACAATTGCAAGAAAAAAAGTCAGAATTGTGAGATAAAAAGACGCACTTAATTTTTTTTATTCAGTGGCAGAAACAGGCTTTGACAGGATTCTTTTTAATGAATAGGCCAAAAAAAAATCAGTTTCAAATCAGTCTTGCTGTCCAACTGAATCAATATAATGATTCACTGAATTGATTCTTGACTCACTTACTGAATCACACTGACCACCATCATTATTTTTATTGTGTCCAACTCAGCCAAGAGCTGTACCGCATTATGTGCACCTTGAGCTTGTGAGACTTCATGTGTCATCAGAAAACAAGAGTCGGAACCAGCTTCGTTCTTTCTTTTGATTCCCATCTCTATTTGTCAGAGATTCACTGACTACTGCACTCTGATCGTCACCCAGCAGGGAAAGTACTGCTTATGGACTTACTGGAAATGTCTTTGACATTAACAGCAGTGTCATCAAGATACAGAAGCTCAGTGTCGATAAATCGCACCAAAGTGGTTGATAAGCAGTCAATAAAGCAGGCCATGTCTTTCCACCAATGGACCGAGTCGTTCCGTTCCTCTGGACAAGCTTTAAAGATCAAAACCTAAAAAGCCTCCAGTGTATGAGTGTTTGTGCCTGTGTGAAAGCGAGAGAGAAGAAAAGAAAATGGGGGAAAAATGGTCATAGAGGTGTTAAAAAAAAAAAAATCTGGCAGCCGCTCAAGTGAATCATTATGTTCTAAATGTGTGCTGTAGTTGAGAAAAGGCTACTAATAGTTTGGGGATGGAAGGGAACTGTGGTGTAATACTTAAACATGTTGCACGGTTGCCCAAGCCTGACAGAATACACAGAGGGTTGAGCCATCGCTGGTGTTTACCGGTTCCTATCTTCAGCTGGAATTAAGTTGAGCGACCATTTAGTTGAAGTCATTTTAGAGTCACTAATACTTTTAAAGCCTAGATTTTGAGGTGCTTAGATGCAGTACAAGCCCAATGTGAAGTCTCCGAGTTTCATAAAGCTTCCTGCAATGGGCCTGTTTTGTAGAATGAACTGTCAAATTTAAAATGAGCAACTTTAATTACCGCAATGTTTTGCTATTTTTTTACCGCAAAGTTTTTGTTGAATTATTCACTCATTGCAAAAGCCTACAAGCATTTCTGCAGACTTATGTATCTGTTGTTATTGTTAACTAAAATTAAAACTATCAAAAATCTTTTTGTGTAACTCTGTAAGCTGAAATAAATAAGTCGAAGCTCTAAAAGTACCAACACTAAAACTGAAATAAAAATAAAATATAGTGACAAAAATCACGGGGAAAAAAAATATCTAAAACTTAAAATGAAAACTGAAGATATATTAATAAAAGATCATTCAAACTTTGCATAAACACTATAATAGCACATCAATAATACTAAAATAATTCTGGTGTATGTATGTTCATACACCATCGTTCATGGAAAAGCCAATTATGAAGAATCTTAAATCTTATAATTTAAATCAAAATTTAATCATTTTACAATCCGTACTAACCACCATCACCAAGCCCACAAGAATTTGCAGCCACAGAACCCTGCTAAAAGCTTTGGATGCCAGTCAGTCACAAAGCTTTGCAAGTCATCTGCGCCTTGCCTGTTCATTTATTAAATATTTTGGCTAATTTGATAGAGCTTCCAGCTTGCAATAAGAATGCAGCCCCCTTTGTTCATGTAAGCTACACTGATTTTCTTCTCCAAACTTTTTTTTTTTAAGTCTGCAGATTCCATCTGTGCCTAATAATCTGTATATTTTAAAATACAAAAAGCATAATTACCATATTAAATAAATGTCTTTTTAACCTTTGAAAGACATTTTCAAAGGTTAAATTTGAAAATGCATACATAAATACACACACGCATAGTACAATATTTTATGTACACACCCCAAAATACCATTTTTAATGCCTGAAATGGTGTTAACATTTTTATTTTTTTTTTCAGATACAACCACAGCTGGCATCTTGTAAACAAGATTTTTTTTTTTTTGTGCAGTCTGGTGGGGACACACCAGCACACCAATATCTCATGCTGGGGACCAGAATCCAAAACACAACATATGCTGGTGATCAGTTATTTTCAGCATGCCTAAGAAGGCCATTGTGTGCCAAGTACACCCATGTGAGTATTTTCCACCGCTGGGGTGGCTGCTACTACCTTTTTAAACACAGCAACGGCAATAATTCTTTGGCACACTGCACTGTGGAAAGAGTGTGGAACATCTAAATGACAATAAATCAAAGATAGTGCTACTTTATGCACATTCATCATTGTAAATAAAGTATTTCTGTTAAGGTTCCTCGCTGCCCTGAAGAATGTGTACATTACAGAGGTCACTGAAAATGTTCGTAATCTGAAAATATCTTGGAAAAACTTCAGTATCCCTCAAATATGCATGGATCTGATTCTTGTACATACACTCTTAAAAATAAAGGTTCTTTATTGCCATTGATTGTTCCATGAAGAATATCCATGGAACCTTTACATCCTACTAAAGCTTCTTTATCATGGAAAAAAAGGTTCTTTAGATCTTTCAAATGTTCTTAACAATAAGAAATGGTTCTTTAAATAACTGTTTACTGAAAGGTTCTTTGGGGAACCAAATATGGTTCTTCTGAAGCATCGCTGTGAAAAATCCCTCTTATCTTTGCTTTTAAGAGTGTACGGAAGATTGTTTTAATGACATCAAAAAAACAGGAAAAAAAAAAAAACACAAAAACATTTCCCAAAATAAGCCATTTTGATTCCGTAATACAGCACACTTTGAGGAGGATGCTGTGAAACTCAATCTTGTGTGGTTTACCATTTTATTCAGAAAAAGTCTTCCTGTAAAGAAATGGAAAACAGCACGGCTGATGAACCTCTGGGAAGAGAATGAGATACGGTAAGACCGGCCTTTTCCATAATGGCACTCAAAGTTGAAAGCGAATAATCCCTCTCAGCTGATCTCAAGGTTGTCTGTGTGAAAGTAGTTTTCAGACAGCTGACTCCGGCCCAATACCGATCCCATCAGATGCTTTCTCAGAACTATAAAGGCCAGGCCTGAACGCTTTATCGGAGTCTTCACGATTTGTCTTGCTAGGGATTTAGATTTCCGTAAATGTGTGAAATGAATACGCATGATGCATGCTAATGGATTGCCATTAGTAGTGTGGAATTAGAGAGGGCTTGTTCTATTGTAGTCTACTAATGGAGGACAAAACTTAGTCTATTAATTCAAACTATCAAAAGATTAATACGTCCAAGTCAAGCACTGAGAGCCTTTCATCTGAATAAATACAATTTTTCTCTGGATCATTTTTTTGTATTTTCAGCTATTCGCTTTCACTAAGACAGAAATGTTATTTATTTTATATCACAGTTTATCGTAAGCTAGTGGTGCTTTCTGGCTCAGTGGTTGATAGAAAACCAGGCAAAAAAATCCCTTAAGATAAAACAAATGGTGAAGTCAGAGTCCTATGTGGGGAGCAGAATATAATAAACACTAGAAAGTCGACTATTTTGACTTGCCTGAGCAACAGCATTTGGTAAAATCATGTAAAAGTAATATGGAAAACCCAGTTTATTCACAAAAAGAAAAATAGCAGAATAACTAAGCTGCTGCTTTACAATAAAAGTGGATGGGGAAAAGGGACTGTCAAGGTATAATAAAGAAAATAAATTAATTAATAAATTAGTCTATATAACTTGTGTGTATCAGGTAGGAATAAACTCTCTCAATTCCAACCCTCCTCTAATACGGGACTGAACTAAAACGTGGTTGAAGCAAATTGCCAATCTTGTTGAGCGTAATATGCAGCATGTGTATGTAGAAAGTGGAGGTGAGATGAATATGACACATTTGATGGATGACGTTTACGTATTACAAGCTTCGTTGGATGAAACGGTCAGAAGTTATTTAAACATACACTATTGTTTGACCAAGTGTGTGGTCAGTAAGATTTTTGAATATTTTAAGTATCTTATATCCGCCAAAGCTGCATTTATTTGATCAAAAATACAGTAAAAACATATTTCAGTATGTTTCAATGTGATTTATTCCTGTTTATTTTGTAATAGAAGTATTTTGTAACATTCATCAATTTAATCAACTAAAACGTGGTTGAAGCAAATTGCCAATCTTGTTGAGCGTAATATGCAGCATGTGTATGTAGAAAGTGGAGGTGAGATGAATATGACACATTTGATGGATGACGTCTAGATTCTCTAATGGAACAGATGTGTTCTCTAATTGGGTTGCTGAGATTTCACACACATATGGGGGTACCTGCCAGTTAGGAAAATTAGAAGTTAATACTAACATTTCCTTCCGCAATTTGATAGAAATCCGAGAAGTCAAACAGTGTATTAATAGACATAGTTTGATACCAAAATTTATGAAATTTACTTTCATGTCCAGGAAAATTCCAGAAGTTTATGTGCATAAGAAAATGTCAGGGGGAAAAACAGTTTCAATGTGATTTATTCCTGTTTATTTTGTAATAGAAGTATTTTGTAACATTCATCAATTTAATCTGTCCTTGCTGAATAACAGTATTAATTTCTTTCAAAAAACAATTTACTGACCCCAAACTTTTGAATGGCAGTGTAAACAGGAAAATTACAATAATCCGAAAATGATGGTCATTGTAAATATTTAAAGACAACACAAATTAGGTTTTTATACAGATTAAGATCTAAAGGACTAGAGTGCAACACACTGAAAAGTTTTACCTGAGCAAACAACAGATGTAATGATTAAAAATAATTTTATTTTAACGAACAGACATAATGCAATGATCCATAGCAGTTCTTATTATATTTTATGCTTGAACTGATTTTTTATTTATTTTGCATAAAAACGGATACAAGACTCTGTTTCTCTATGCCGTTGCACCCTGATTAATCAGAATGAATAACATTCAAACGTTAATTGACTTCTTGTAACCTGGGGAAGCTTGTTATCTGGAAAACTGGAAAATGTGAGTACTCACACGTTATTTTCAGAATAGCATTCCAGTAATTGCTGCAGTATATAGAATGTACTATGTGCAGCATGCAGATTTATAGAATATCTTACTATTACCAAAAAGTGCAGTATACAAGCAGAGCATCCCACAATGCAATGTACTTGATCTGCCATGTCCAGTGTGATGGATAAACTGGATGTTATGTCAGCTGTGGATTGACAAAATACAAGCAATGTGTTGTTGTGTACTGTAAGGAATTTAACTCATTAATTCTTATAAGGGAATTAATTATTATTAATTCATTCAGGGTTTGAAAGGACTCGAATCTGAACATTCGAGGTCCACCTGATTAAAGCTGAATTCCAATTTGATATTTTACACTTTAAATCACCGGTCGTCCAGCAAGCCGTTGACCTCAGTATATTTTAACAACTTGAATATTTGTATTTCCCTGGCCACGGGTAATACGTATATTGCTCCGATACTTTAAATGATTTTAAATGCTGTCTTTTTTATTGTCTGTGTAAGTTCTGTTTCTTTGTCTGTGACAAAAGGAGTTTGTAAGGGTTTCAGTCAGCAGGAAGCATATGGTCAAACGTCATGTGATAGTCATGCATGATCCCGTGTTGTGGGCCTGAGGGCGTTAATTAATTTACTTCCTGTGTCTACACTGGTTTCTATACATTCGCGATCACGAGGTATTTTCAGTCCTGATACAAAAGATCTCTGTGTTATCTTCTGATTGGATTAGTTCGAAGCCTCATGATGAGTTGATTCAGTGGCATATCAGAGTCCGTTCATGATAGAAATCCCTACAGTGTATTACAGTAAATGGGGTCCATTTTGACTTCATGATGAGATTTCTGTTCATGTTTTTGTTTTGTTCTTTCTCTCCCGGTCTTTTTATTTTTTTAGTCATTTATTTTTTTCATAGTTTTCTGCCAAGATAAAAAGTCTGAATCGTCCTTGTACTGCTACATTTGACTTCGATATGCCACTTACTGGCTATTTTTTTGACAAAGCTTCAAACAAATATAATTGTAACATTCTGAATTCAATCTGAACATGACCATGAAGAGGATCTCCTCTAACAGTTGTGAATTCTATTAGATATTACTTAATTAGTATGTATACTTAAATACTAGACAATTATTTAAATTAATTTTGAAAGCATAAATCAAGGAACAAATAATCACTTGATGTTTATTATTACCAAAAGCTTTGTTGTTTTTTTTGTTTATTTGCTTTGTACAGTTGTCAAACTATCTAGAAGCTTGTTTCTACAATGGAATAAAAATTGAAAAAGGTATCTGTGTCTTTTCTATCACACAATTCTAATGTAACATTTCAATTCTAAGGTTTTTTTTTTCTCAGAATTGCAAAAACATTAAATAATTGTGAAATACAATATAAACTCAGAACTCGTAATTGCGAGGGACAAAAAGGTGAGAATTAGAAGATGTCCATTTTTAAATTCCATGTAGAAAAAAAATGCCAAACTTTTGAGATGTAAACTCCATATTTATTTTCTTATTTTGTGGAAAAAACAATCTTCTAGAAGTCTAACTCTCACACTATAAAATCATACTATCAACATAATATATTAAGTCGTGAGAAACAAATTAAAGAAATTCAGTGGACATTTTCCTCTTAACTCTGCACACAATGATAATGTTTTTTTTGGGGGGAGGGTTCCAGTGTTGTTGTTATTGTGCAGAGATGTGCAGGCCTCTGGGCTGTGCTTATGTTGCTATCTGCAGATGAACTATGACAGGAGAGGTGTGTGCTAAATAAATAATTCTCCTTCTTGCCCAAAACAGCAGCTCTGAGTAGTGAAGCGACAGCGCCACAGGGCTACAGGAAGCACAAGCACAGAACACAAAACCGTGAGCCGCCTAGCATGTGTGTGCGTGTGTAAACGCATGAATGTGTTGCAACGGGTAAAACAACAGCAGCTCTGGTATAATAACAAGGATGCATTACTAAATATTTACTAGTCTGCTTGCTATGCATGGCGCCACAATACTAGGGTGCTTTGGTGGTTGCTTATTGGCCCAAGACAAAAGATCTTGGTCTGCCTCTATAATATGCTGGTCTCTATGACTTTGGTTCTTAACCTGTTTTATCACCTGTAAGGCAGTATGTCTGTCTGATCACTTAGAAAAGCAAAAGCACATCTCTCCATTATCATTCATGTCTGTAGCACAAATAGTGTGGGGTTACAAACAGATGTTTAATATTTGAGGGTTGTTCAAATGCAAATGCCTTAGCAATTACCAATAAACAGAAAGATCATTTAGTCTGTGCTCAATACGATTGTAATCAATAAGCAATTATGAAATAAAAGCAGGAACAGAAGTCTGTAAGTCGTTTCCGGATACCTCTAGCTTCCTATCTGACTTTTATTCAGCACTAAACTGTAGAGATAGAACATTATTCAGACACTTTCCAATCAACAGTTCATTTGTTTGAGTAACAGAGTGTATAATTCACGGAAAATTAGCTTTGAAATTGTTATGTCTATTAATGATTCCAAATTAATTGAATTCTGTTCTTCTAATTGGCACATCTCAGTTTAATACCATTGTACTATTTCTTTCTCTCTGTCTCTTTGTATATAAAATTGTATATTATATCATTTAATTTACTGGAAAGGCATTACTGACTTTGAAATTCAAAAACACATAATGGGCGTCTCAGAGAATTATGTTTAAATCATTTATTCGCTGATTGCATTAGTAGACACAGAAAGGCTTTATTCTTTCTTCACATGGGAGAAATGAGAGCTTTCAGCAGTTCTTTGTTTCTGTGGCTTATTAAGTTCTATTCAACACAATCATTCCATCAATTTGCATAACTAATTGAGTATTAAGATGGTTATTAAGGCTCATTCTCCTGTTCAAAATGATCACAAAATGTGTGGGTTTTATGTTCAATATGTTCAAACTTCTGCACATTCTGCATCACAAATTAAAATGTCAGTAAGCGACATTATTTTAGGCAATAAATAAGGGCCACCCAACTAATGATGACTTACTAATGCTCCTCCTTACGGAGATTTACTGTGGTATCATAGTTTCCACAGAGATACCACAGTAAATAGTTTTCGTTCATGCAATAAAACTATGAAAACTGGTATTGGTATTATTCACCACTGTAACTGCTACATAAAAAAAGAAAGAAATTAATAGGAAACAGTAACTATGGCATTTTGTTAACTGTGGATTCCAAAGTAGATTTTATGTGACAACCTAACAGGGTTTCACATTCATTTCCATGACTAATGGATATTATGTCTTAGAAATCCCTTTATAGAGATTGTTTCACAGAAAGCAATTTTCAGTCAATTAAATAACTGAGCTATTACTATAGAAATGTCCTTGACTTTTCTATTAAGAAGTCCCACTGGACATGCTTGACAATGCCAGTTCACCAGCTAGACTAAAATGTAACCGGCAAATATGAGCCTGGAAATGTATGCTGGTCTAAATTGCTTTTTTTAATTTCTGTTTAATAATTTCTACTACTCCTCCTCCAGTCCTGGAAATCAAATTTGCCAGTTTTCTATGACCATTGCAACTCTGTAACATCTTAAAGTGCAATATACAAGTTTATTTTGTTGATGTAAATTAAAGAATTGTTTCAAAGGGTCTTAGAATAATCTTGATTCCCTGACAATTCTTCATGCCCTGTCTAAAAGGTTTTTGGCTGCATTTTAACATACATCCACAGTCTACAAAGTGAATTCACCTGTTCACCACATGCCAAAAATGGCGAATTCTCCCAGCAGCCTAAATTTAGACTCACTATTCCATACGGAATTTGTATTTCACTCCTCTTGTGTTCGAGAATGCTCAGAAGTCCTGGTGCAAGCAAGCATTAAGCTGAGTGAGCAGCATATTCTATTCTGAGTGAGTCGCTCACCTTAGCAGGCCTTGTTTTGGCCTGAGGCTAGTCTGCCAGGGCTGACCACTCCTACCTCAGGTAGCACTGAGCAGACACCTTCAAGAGCCCACAGATGAGGAGCAAGTAAAAAAGGGGGTGCTTAGAGTGGCTCAGTGGTGTATAATATGTACTCTATGGAGATGGAAGAATTGGTGTGAAGACTCAGCATTGGTAACGATTGAAATCAACAATGACTTCGAAATATAAGCCGAGCGGAACAGGATAGAAACATTTCAAACGATGCCAAATGTTAATGTCTGAGAAATTAAAGGTCATACACATTAACTCATATAACCTTGTCTAATCAACCTGAAGTGACAAAAGCTCCCACTTTCCTATTTTGCTCAATGGATTTAACATTTATAAAATAAAACTTAAATGAGGTCATGCAACAGAATTGAGCACTGTGAAAACATGCTCCATGTTGTAGATTTAAAACTGGATATTCAAGTCAAACACATCTCCAATTTAGAGTCTGACTGGATAAATTAGATATTTATTGGTGGAAGAACTGTTTATTTAGATTTAATTATTAATAAATACATAGTAACTGTTACTGTAATAATAAAATTATATATATATATATATATATATATATTTTTTTTTTTTTTTTTTTTTTTTACCCCCCATT
>NW_015536624.1:1845574-1854503 GCF_001515605.1 Sinocyclocheilus anshuiensis | reverse complement strand
TTTTTTTTTTTTTTTACCACCCATTAATACTGAGAAGTAGAACCTGGGCTATGGATGTGGAGATTGTTTAATGAAATATCTTGTATGTTCCATTACCAAATATAGACTACACTTGTTCTTAGTCTGTGCTTTTAGTCCCTCCATGGTTAATATATTGCAGAAGTTTTAAAACTTAAAAACGGCAAGCATGACATCACGAACCATTGTTTGCAAAATTCGGATAATTAGCTTTATATTGTCATTGTCAGATGTTATTCAAATTCCCATATTATTTAATTAGTTTTATGTATTGTAGAGGAACTATGGGCTGGCAATTGCACAAAAGCATCATCGTTAATCATAATTGAAATATTCTGGAGTAAAATATTTTTAAAACCAGTCTTTAGAAAGCAGAATGAAACACAAATTTAATATTTTGTCTTTTTTTTTCTTTTGCATTCCGTAGTTTGAAAACTGCCTGTGTCTAAAAAGTGACTAATGCAACCAATTCCAAAAAATTACATATTTGTCATTATTATTGGATTAATAATTTGACCTCAGATCATGTGGGTTGTTGATAGAGGTGTTCTGTTGCTTTCCTTTAAAAAAAAAAAAAACGTTTTACCCCCAGTTTCACAGACAAGGCTTAAGCCTAGTCCCAAAATAAAATGTAAATCTGAGCTGTTTCAACTGAAAGAAACTTGCACTGATTGATCTTAAAATATATCAATGTCTTTGTTTTGTCTCAAGAGGGACACCAGTAATGTTTTTTTGTAAGGCACATTTATAAAAAATTACTTAAATGTCCTAATTGAACTATGGCCTAATCCTGGTTTAGTCTAAACCCTGTCTGTGAATCCAGACCTTAAAGTATTACATTTACTTATTTACTTTTTTTTTTTTTTTTGGCAGACCATTTTATCCAAAGTGACGTTGCATTCAAGGTACACGTTGACATTTCAGTTCTTCCTTGGCTTTGCGCTGTGTTATGTTTGCGCTACAGGAAAGCCCATTTTTAAACTCGCATCATGACCAACTGACTTATCTTACAAAACAGCTGTTTTTTTTTTGTTTTTGTTTTTTTTTCCATAGCAGACATTTAATAGCTCACTCCAAAATGAGCATGTCTTGGCAAATATGCTGTAGATTAGCAGCAAGGCAATCAATTTATTATGTGATAAACTGTCTGCACACAAAAGCAGTTTACTCAAGGTAATAAGGTATTTCCTCCATTGACTTCTAATCAGATAGAACAGCCTCCAGTCTCCCTGTTAAGATCCCATCTTGTTACATGGTTTTGACTAGAGATTTGTCTCCCCTGAGAAAGGTTCTCTGATGTAATAAAGCACTGTTTACGCTCCACCTACAGAAATTACACCAGTAACTCAAAACCGGACGTTCTGCACCAGGAAAAATGCTCCCACCTCTAAAGGACAATTAGACCTTTACACCCTGAATAACACACATTATTTTTTAAAGAATAGCTCATTTCCAGTACTTTAATAAAATCACAAATTTCACATATCTGCTTTTAAACCCTGTGGTCCCCTTGCCTGCTAGGGTTCCATTGTAAGTGCATTAGTTTAAATGTGTTTTTGTGTTTGTTTACACATTTAGAAACCAGTGTGAGTTGTCTGTGATAATCAACTGCATGCCATAAAAGTGGCATATAAACATTTAATCTGCAAATTAACCCAGAATTATTTCTTTAAATATTGTAAAATGCTGTACTTTGCTGTATGTTCAATCATTTTTACACACCACCAGGGTTGCTGAAGTCTGTATTAATAAGAGAACTCGCACAGACACTGGTGTTTTGGATCATCGCTCTCACAATGAAACCCTATTTTTCCTGTTATTTACTGGGGAATATTTCAGGAATATATCATTCTGGTTCCCTTGACAAAAACCCAATAGCATTTTTCCATTGCATTTTGGATTATTGCAGAAAATAAGCTATGTTACCTCTGTTACATGTTTTATTGTGATAATATTCACAACTAAATACAACTTGAATGATTTTTGAAGTCTAAATATCCATCAGCAGAAGTAAATACAGGCTATAAATTAACTATACAATGGTTGCATGACTATGTCGCCATCACTATGCTTCCTTACTTAAGAATGTTTTACCTGAAAGTTTGGATTCGAATAGTTTGCAAGAGTGCTATTATAATGAGACTGTAAAAGCTGAATGAGTAGAATAGTTTACAGAATGTCCCATTTAGACACTTGTTAGCAGACACATTTTTTAAGACAAGGGAAAGCTTTAAAGGAATAAAGCTGAAAATGTATTACTTTTCATTGCACAAGATGTTAATTGATGGATTGGAGTGGTGTGGATTACTTGTGGATTATTGTGATGTTTTTATCAGATGTTTGGACTCTCATTCTGACGGCACCCATTTACTGCAGAGGATCCATTGGTGAGCAAGTGATGCTACATCTCTCCAAATCTGTTTCAGTGAAGAAACAAACTCATCTACATATTGGATGGCCTGAGGGTGCATCAGTTTTCAGCAAATTGAAATGTTTGTGGAATTATTCCTTTGAAAGGGGGTTTTACTGATGTATTTTATGTTGTAGAATAAAATGTGAAAATATATTGAGCTTAAACAAAGACTTTATTTAAGCCATAATAAAATAAAATAAAATAAAATAAAATAAAATAAAATAAAATAAAATAAAATAAAATAAAATAAAATAAAATAAAATAAAATAAAATAAAATAAAATAAAATAAAATAAAATAAAATAAAATAAAATAAAACCTCACTGACTTCAGAACAATGGAGCCGGAAGTGCTAAAATGCAAATTTATTTTCTGTATTTTGGCCTACAAAAACATGTCATCCCTGCAGCACTCTCTCTCTCTCTATATATATATACATGCATAGTGACCGACCCCATCAACTTTTCATGCACTTCTGTCCTTGTGGCCTGAAATAGTACTTAAGGAGATGACAGTGTATTCCCTTTCTTTTCTTCTCTGGCAAATTCAGTTACTCCCGCTCTACTCCTTTCCCCTTTGAAGATATAACATCTTGCCTCCGAGAACACTCCAGAATATGAATTATGTTTGAGCGAAAGTGTACATATCCCCCGTTGACAACTTGTTGGTATTGTGTTCGCGTGGAATCTGATGCGATACGCATTGGGGTAGGCCCTGTGCCCAGCAGGCTTTCGGTTGCCTTGTCACTACAGCTGAAACCTTGAGAGGGGAGCAGCTTTTAGCACAGGCCTTGGATACCCACTGGGGGAAATTAGATGTTGTGAGAGTTTGGTCGATGTGCAGTGGTGAGTCATTATGAGATGTGGCATTTTGTTGGAGGAAAAATCACTAAATAAATTACTTCTGCTGAATCAGATTATTTTGTCGCTATGGGATGTACAAGATGAGTTGGATCAGCGGGTTCTCAACTGGTGGGTCGTGACCCAAAAATGGTTACAGATCTGTTCTGTTAGGACAGACAAAACTATTCTTAATGCAACAAACCATATATAGCAATCAGGCATAGTTTTTAGACTGTAAAACCAAACAGTCGGATTTATTAAATGAAATGAGTTCACTCAAATGTTACTGAAAGTTCCTTGTACTTCATAGAAAAAAAGATACGTGAACTCAATAACTGAATATATTAAGCTGAACTTAAACTGAATGAGCTGCAGATTTGTAGTTCCCAACATGCTTTGCATCAGGCTAAGGAGAGTAAATTAACTTTAATAAATAAACCTTAAGACTATCTACATGCAATTGTGCTATTGCTAGCTAGCAGTTAACGGCAGATGATTTGAGTTAACATGATGTTTATGCAAACTGTATAAGGTAGCTTAGTCAATGTTTTAATTTAATTACAACTAATATGCTTGTGTAATCCAAAACCAAAGTGTAAAGTTCTAATGACTTAATCTTTGAGTTTGTTAAATGAAGTAACTTATTACCTCAAGTTCTGCTAACTTATTAGGGTTTACAGTGTAATAAAATTGCATATATTGCTAAGCTACATTTAAATATGGGATATTTAAGGATAAATATGGTTTGTGCCGACCACAGTGTGTTTTGTGCAGCAAATTATTGGCTGCCAAGAAAATTCAAAAGACATTTAGAAACCAAAGTAGTCCATTTTCCTATTCAGCCTATAATAATTGTGCACATTATTGGGCCCTCCATTCATCCTGTAATGTTATATCAAGCATTGTCAAGTTGTCATGTGGTATCTAAATGGGGTATATGTGAAATCTAAATGATGATTGATGATTTGCTAAGCTTACCTACTTTTTCCAACTTTATTTCTTTGTTAAATGCAGTCTTTTATACTTTTAAACAGCCTTTATAGATCTATTGAGGACAAGGTGACCTGTATTTCAGATATTGAAAATATGTTATTTATACTAATGACTAATGTCCTTTGGCTGATGATGTCTTTATTTATTTTAACTTTTCAGATCTTTCCTGCACCCCTGCTGTGATGGGTTTCCACTTCATGGATAATCTGGATCCTGAAGGAAAACCAGTTGAGAATCACCAAGATGATAACGATTAGGAACTTTGTTGATAAATTGGCTTTTATACTCTCAGCCGACTTTGTGAATGTCAAAATCGACATTGACATATGCAGTCACCTTTGCTCCGCTAGAGTTAGTGTGACCTTGAGCGTCTCTAGAGCAGGCCATTTCTCCATTTTTTTGCAGTTAAGAGGTTTATTTTGGCTCCAGTAGCTGTGGCTCCTATCGTCTCCCTATAGTAATTATTCTTCTATTTACATTGTCCTGAAAAGCCTTTAGTTAGCATGTGCCATCTGACAAGATTATATTTACTCAAAATTAAGCAATCAAACCTAACCCCAGAGGTAATCAACGATGAAATCACTAGTCCTCATTGCACCTGCAAGATGGATGAGTGATCAAAAATGTTTGCAAAATGCTTTATAGAGGAGGCTCAAGAGAGAGACAGCCGCAGAGGCAAATGGCGCCTACTCATCCGCTACCGCGAGATGGGCTGCTAATACACGGACCTTATGTCCGTTGGATCATTTAGATTTATGCGTGTCATGGGAATAGTATTAAAATTTCATGGTTGTGTGGATGGAAGGAAGGATAAGTGGATAGAGCAAAGAAATATCCCTGGTAGTGAGATATTGATGTTACAGGGTTTTTAAGAAATCCAATCCCTTCCACTGTGACCATTAATATAGCTTAACATATGCTTGTGAATAGTGCTGGTCTGGTATTACCGATACGCAGACGTGTATTTGCCTGGTATAGTACAGTGTTGCTTGCACGTCTTCAATGCCCAACTTTTAACATTTTAGCATTCTTAAATCAAAACATTTACTTGAAAAGCAAAATGACGTAAGACAAGAAGTCTTGTTTTATGGGAACTTATGTATATGGGAGTTTATGCTTAAAACAAGAAAAATATCTGCCAATAGCGTTAAAGAATAAACTTAATTCAAAACGAAAACAAGTTTATTAAAGGAATTGTTCATACAAGATGTTGATGAGTTTGTTTCTTCATCAGATTTGGAGAAATTTAACATTACATTGCTTGTTCACCTATGGATCATCTGTGGTGAATGGGTGCCGTCAGAATGAGAGTCCAAACAGCTGATAAAAACCACAATAATCCACAAGTAATCCACACGTCTTCAGTCCATAAATTAACATCTTGTGAAATGAAAAGCTGCATGTTTGTAAGAATCAAATCCATCGTTAAGGGTTTTAACTTTAAATTGTCACTTCTCCATAATCCATAATACAATTATTCTTGTAAACAGTGCTTGATCTATGCATATTTCTCTCCTGATTAAGATGAGATGACATTTTCACTGGAGAAAACAATGGAAACAATGGTTTGAAGTGGATTTGCTTCTAATGGACCGGGGTCATATGCACTGCTTGTGGATTATTGTGATGTTTTTTTTTTTATCAGCTATTTGGACTCTCATACTGATGGCACCCATTCTCCAAATCTTTTCCAATGAAGAAACAAACTCGACTACCTTGCAGATGGCCTTAGAGTGAGTACAGTTTCCGGAAATGTTAATTTTTGGGTGAACTATTACTTTAAACAATATGCCACTGTTATTTTTTAGTGTATATAAGCAGTAATATAACCAGCTCATTTTTAAAGTGCTTTATTTAAACATTGTTTACACCAACTTTTAATCAAACTGAGCCGATGTAGAGCGTTCCAAACCAGCCACTTATGAGGTTCCATTTCAGTCAGGATGATACAGGTATGTAAAGCAGCACAGCTGGATTGAGAACAGAGTCTATATTTTGTGAAAATTGCATGACGATTTCATAGTTTAAAGTGTGTTACAAAGATTCAAGTGAGACAGAAGGCACTGCAAAGCTCCACCTGTCAAACTCATGAAAAGGGCGAAGACAGGTTTCGCAGATTTAGTAGCTTAGAAACTACAGCAAATTAAACAATTACCTCCATTGACTGAACCTGAGAGTGACAGTCGATTTGAAAACAAGTCACTCTATTTCAGCAAAGGAATGAGTCGGAGGGGATGAGTGTATTGTGGAGTGGGCCAACGTCCTTTTTAAAGGGACAATTTAGTCATCTTTGGAGATCCAGAGTACGTGGTTTAGGCTTTGGTGTTAAGCTTGCATCCGTGCGAGAAGGACCCAGAGGTAGTACACAAGCTTAAAGGAGTAATTCAAGTGCATTTGACAGCAGAAAGAAATAAACATGACAAACAAATCTCTAAACGGCTCCAAACAGCTCCCGATCACTTTAGAAATGATGTTTGGAGGAATACGGGAAGCTGCCGTGATGTTGAACATTTCAGAGAAACAAACAGTGTTTGGATGGATGCCCAAAAGTTTACTTTTGAAACGGATGGAGTTTAAAGTCTGAGTGCACATCTACAAAACAAGCAGAACATTTTGTGACTTTAAACCTACTTGGGTTTAAAAAGATATGCATGCTGTGATTGACTCTGATTGGTCACTTTTATTGTGTGTTGTTTTGTGTTCCACAAAAGAGAGAAAGTCATTAAGGTTTGGAATAATATGGTGAGTAAAATTACATTTACAGGACCAAAAGTAAGAAAACAGCCAAATGTTTTGTGCACTAATTCCTGGTACATGCACAGGGTCAATACAATTGATAGATTGATTGATTGATTGACTGATAAATTAATACTTTTTTATTTAGCAAGGATGCATACAATCGTGAAAATAAATAATAAAAAGCAGTAGAACTGTTTTCAACTATGATAGGATCATTAGACACTGAAGACTGGAGTAATGATGCTGAAAATTCAGCTTTGCATCACAGGAACAAATTACATTTTAGAAATATATTAGAATCGAAATCAGTTATTTTAACTGTAATAATACTGTATTTCAGTAATATTAATAGTTGTAGTATTACTGCTTTTACTGTATTTTTGATCAAAAATTGCAGCCTGGATCAGCATAAGAGTCTTTTTTCCAAAAAAAAAAAAAAAACTTAAAAAGCCTATACCTGCCCTAAACTTTTCAATGGTAAGTATGTCTGAGAAATGGTAATAGGCTGTGAAAGTTGTATCATGAAATGTAAAATCTGAGGAAGGACAATTTTACATTGTCTGCACAGAGGAAATCACTGTAATATCCTACACATAGTAGTTGCATTGAAAATAATTGCAGTATTCAGCACAATAATGGCAAAATACTGAATACTTCATAATGTGCAGTCCATTTGAAGCCGAAAAGACTGAAAACTTGATAATGCGCAGTCATTTCGAGTCTACCATTACTGAAGCAACAGTGCGATCAATCGCCGCAGGATTACTGCGTATTGAACATATATTTGTGACAGTATCATTACAGACATCTATTGCTTCACATCCTCTGCGTGACTCAATCAATTTCTTGTGAATGAGACCGATTTTCGGCAACCTGACTGCTAGATAGGCATCGCAAAATAGCCCCTTCTCTTTCGTTGAGCTAATAGCTTTCATTTTATATTCCTGTTATGTGCTGAAAAAGCAAATGTATTATTAATGCGCGAGGACGACATACTATCTATGTGATAATGTGAAAAGTTCCATCAGAGATCATCTTTTGTTGTGCTCTTTGTTGTCTTTGTCTTTGCAACAAAACGCCTGCCATTTAAAATTCAAATGTAATCACATTTATTGTTGTACAAACAGTTTGGTACATAACAGCTTGGATTAGATATTCAAAAGGGAGGATTATGAATTCAGTTCACTTTATAAAAGAACAAAGCACAATTACTGATGCACAATAGACCTCTGTGTGAAACTGAAAATGTTCTTAATGCCTAATCTTAGCGTAATCTAAAGCCCGGTGTCACTGTATGTCCAGACAGGTGGGTACCCTGGAAGGACATATGGTAGCACGGCTTTACCATCTGCGCTTCTCATCCGTCCTGAGCTAATGATGGAGGGCATGTATTCTTGGCAGATCTTCTAGAATGATCTGTGGGCCGCGTAGAGTAAACTAGATTCGCTCTCCTTCGCAGTCTGTCCTTTGTTGTTGCAAATAACCTGCCATCCATCAATATGATGCATCTTTAAGAGGGGCTGCAGTACCACCCTGCCAAGACAACAGTTGGAAACCTCACAGTTACTCAGTAACAGCCTTTTAACACAAGACAAATGCTCTCCCTTCTGTGTTTCGTCCCAAGGCACTGCAGAGATCAGTAACAAAGGTTGGCTTGGTAATGTTTGCATTTGCCTTTCAAATTTACTTCACACAGCATTAAACAGAGAGCACTGGTATAACAACATAAACATGTTTTATGAGGACATTTCCTTAGTCCTCATAATTAAAATAGCTTTAAAAACATACTAAACAATGTTATATTAAAATGTAAAAATGCAGGAAGTTTTGAGTGAGGGGTAGGCTTAGGGGTAGGGGGATAGAATATAACAGTTTGTACACAGTTAAAACCAGAGTCCCCATAAAATGTGCGTGCACGTGTGTGT